>NC_056739.1:227085480-227237980 GCF_019279795.1 Protopterus annectens
GCAGCAATTGGAGAGACCCCAAAAGTTCCTCACCAAAAGGATAAAGGGACTCCAAAATCTGTCATATGCTGCCAGATTGAAGAAACTCCAGCTCTATTCAGTCGCATACCGTCTGCTCAGAGGTGACATGTGCCTGACATACAAGGCCATGTCCAACCTGGAATTAATGGACATGCTCCACCTCAAAAAATCCAAATCCAACAAAACCACTAGAGCAAGTGACTTAAACCTTAGCACGGATATAAATAGGATGTGCTGGAGAGATAGATTTATCACTCAGAGACTCCCTATGCTGTGGAATAAAATCCCGGTCCATGTGAGGCAGAGCACCTCGCTGGCTCTGTTCAAGAGAAATCTTGACCTGTGGATGGGAGATCGTAGGTTTACCCCAGGAATCATCTCTGTGTCACTGCTGGACAGAGGCACAACAAACTAATGGGTACAGTATTTTTTCATATAAGGGGTGGCGTAAGCCACAAAACTTTGGGCTAGACTTATAAATGCCTTAGGGCAGATAGCCTAGTATAAACCTATGAACCTATGAACCTATGTTGTGACCACCTACACTTGTAACCCGCAAACCATTCATAATCCATAACACCAGGAAAGGCACGTATATGCAAATATGAATGGATGGTGAGCCTGTGAATACAAGAGGTGGTACAAAATGTGTGTAGGGCCCCAATGCTCTGGAGAAGGCAATGTGTAAAGGTGTGTCATTGCTGCGATATCAGGTGTTTAATGGCTGTTATGCGTGGAAACTCAACACGGGTGTACTGGAGAAACTATGGATATGCCATTATGGACACAGGAGTGCTAGGGTATGTTGTGCCAGGTGTAATGGAGCGGCCCGTGGAGGTCAGCTAGTACGTAGGTGCGATTCCGAGATAGAGCGTCGTTTGTGTGGAGACATGCATGAATGGGCGTATCGTTGTCAGACGTTGTGCATCAGGGCCTGCAGCCCGGCACGTAAAATCTATATGCCACTCATGAGCGGAACAGAGTTCTGCTGTGACAACCCCAAACTGGGAAAAGCAGAAAGACACAACTACATGAAGACATCAATATGTTGACGTACAATCTCAGTAACACAAACACTCATTCTATCAACAGTAATAATATGAATGTGCACAGAAACAAACACAGTAGCAGGAATAATAGGCTGCACATACGAGTAATAGGTTTAATGACACTGTATCACATCACATCTATCAGCGGCACCCCAGACATGAAAACCGTGTGACATCTGTCCGCTGTATAACTTGCAATATACTAATCACAAGTTCACTGGAGTGAAGTGTCACTGTCATAATGACTAAGGCAATAGTATGCTGTTGAAGCAGGAATAAAACCCAATACGCATGTGTAAGTGTCTATGTCCGGGAAATGTATAGGTTAATGGACACACAGATGTATACATAGATAAAAACGTGTGTGTATATATTTATATATATATATATATATATATATATATATATATATATATATATATATATATATTAATTTATATACACAGATATATTTATACAGATTATATATATACACACAAGGATATACTATGGATATATATAGATAGATATATATACTCAAACAACAGGTATTGATATATAGACATACACACAAAACAAATATATATGTCATTGTAGATATACACATGTACATAACTAGGTTATTTTACAGCAATTAGGGGTAACATATCTACAGCCTGGGCATATGTGACTGGGAGGTCCAATAAATAAAAGTTGTATCCCCCACACCGCCCAGCTAGGCCGGTCAGACATACAGATAGGCAATACAGATCAATACACTGTCACTGTCCAAAACACCGGTAGGAAAGTACCAGTGGGAGAGATCTGCAAGGTCTACACTTTAAACATGGATAACGGAGTCCCTTGTGGGACCCCAAAAATTCAGGGTACGTGTGAACCTGTTGTCATCGATGCGAGCAGGATGTAGGTGTACATGGAACAGTAGGTTGTGCAAGTGTGATAATACATTACATGGGTTTACAAAACGTACGACATGTGTCCTGAGATGGGGAGAGTGGGCAATGTGTAGGGGTGTGCTCATACCCCAGCTGTGCTTGCAGTAAGTATTTGTCATGACTGCTGTAGAGGGGTGCCAGTTATGTGGACCATGGGTATGCAATAATGGGCTTAGGTGTGCAGGTCCTGATTGGCAGAGATGTAGTAGGCCCGCCCAGTGGAAGTCATTAATATTCCTATGTGGGCATAGCATATGCCTACACCTCCCAAACCTGGAGACCACATCTACCGGATAGTCTGTAAACCATCGGGGGACTACATAGAGACCAAATCAGTGCCATGTACCCGATTAGCATGGACGTCCATAGTTATGAATCGTAATGTAACAAAGTCCAACTAAACACTTCCATAACTAGTGATATTAGGTGGACAGGTGGCAGAATACAGGTAATGACAGATGACAACATGTATGAGTCATAAACAGCATGTACCTTGACAAACATGAATGAATACATATGCTCTGTAACTGTAAATGTGTCTGGTTAATAGAACCAACCATCTAAATGTGGCCCAGAGGGCGTTATGCATTGTTCCTGATACAGTGTTCATTCACACCCATTGGTATGTGAGGTCTGCCAGTGATGGAAAGTGCATAATTTGCTGACCACCTTAGGTAGATGATAGCATAATAGATGAGGTTCAACACCCATACGCCGTTGAGGGACACATCCGTCTGAGCAGTTGTGTCCTGCAAAATGACAGTTATGGCACATGGCCTGTGAGTTCAGGAAAGGAGGCTATATAGTGTGTGTAGTGGTGTCAGAAATTAATTTGTTGTATCAGAAACAGATACATGTAATAGGAAACAGTATTAGCAATTATAATGCTACAAGAATAGCCTTAACATATGCAAACCGTGGAAGTCGTCAGTTTACCACTGGCTGTGGGTATGCGTTGGCTTGACCCATGTGATGGCCAATGTGGAACCTGCTCTGTAGAAATGTCAGACATACCAGGGCAGAACATACCTACAGCCATGCATATTACAGAAATATACATATCGGCACAAATCAAAGTGTAGTCTAGCAGCAGTAAGATTGCTTATGCTACTACATATAACATATCGACATGTCAGGTATACAAGACCTGTAACAAGCAACCACTACAGACATGTACAACATGAGAATGTCCCCTAATCAGGACAGTTGCAATGGCTAGAGTATTGTCCATACCTCTCAACTGTCCCTGATTTTCAGGGACGTCCCTGATTTTGACTGAAAATTTAACTCTGTCCCTCTGAATCCCTCCTAAAATTAGTGACTTTTGGAGGAAAGGTGGTGAATTACACTTAATGACTAATGACAATCAGTAAGAGTTATAAACTTCTTTTACTTCAGAAAATGTGTTTTAATTGATATGCTCTGATTCTGTCAATGTTTCAAGTTAATAGCACTACTTTTTTAAAAGTGTCCCTGATTGTCCCTGATGTTTTCTTGACTTGTCCCTGATTCAGTAGAAATTTGTCACCGATTGTTTGAGAGGTCTGGTATTGTCACATGACATATGCCTAATGAGGGACTGTCCCATGCAAAGTGGGAAAGGTGTCACTCCTACAGTCTCCCGTCGTGCAATCTGAAAGGTGGAAAACGTACAGTAGGTATGCGGTAGCATAACTCGGCAGACAGCTGCATTAACAAAATTATATTCACATGTCAGCATTGCAGAGTATCAGTTCCCATGTATCAGGCAGATGGGAGCAGATCGTATGAGGAACACGCATATAATATGATTACATCACTGGACAGGCCGCCGAGTCCGTACAGTTGAACGCCTGCCGTCGCCAAATGGTTACACATACCCGATACTGTAGTCATGTAGTCCGATGTAATACGCATCACAAGGGATCGCACACACCCAGCGTGAGTGACAAATGTAAGCAGAAATGTCGGTGAGCGAGTGGCTGTAAGCGTGTTTGTCTACCAGTATGCCAGTAGTGCACTGTCAAAGAAATGTGGAGTCTAAATGGGTATAAGGTGCTGTAATCAGTGGTCAGCAGTGCTTAACACTGTGCAAACCCACGCACAACTGATCCCACCTGCTGGAATGTGCCTTACCCAGTCCGTATCCAAAGATGTCGGTCTGTCCGCAAACAAAAAACCGCCCTATTCACGTGTTGGTAGCAGTACCCTGTGTACATAGCTCAT
The DNA here is from genome assembly GCF_019279795.1 of Protopterus annectens. Classification (NCBI taxonomy): domain Eukaryota; kingdom Metazoa; phylum Chordata; order Ceratodontiformes; family Protopteridae; genus Protopterus; species Protopterus annectens. The sequence continues at coordinate 227,089,670 of NC_056739.1, forward strand.
GTTAATTAACAATAGACCATGGCATATGTACAGACAATAGACCACACACACACCATACAGCGCAGTCATCCAACAGTATAGCAATGTACTGGCAGATATGTCTGGACCACTGGTGCATGCATGCCTGACCATCCTGTGTTTCAGTGTGTGAGCATGCCCAGTATGACTGTTATGCATGTTGTCGACTGACATTACCGTCATACCGTCATGTGTGTGAGCATGCCAAGTATGGTCAACTGTATCGCATGTGTCACATGTCCAGATAGTTAGTACTGTGTTGTTGACCCCTCCATTCTACACAGACAGGTGTCATGCTGTGTCTGCAGGGTAGCTAATGGTCATGTGGCATTGACAGTTGCTACATGTCTGCATAGCGTGGGGGGACATCCGACCACAACCACAGCCCTACACAGCACCGTGGGTGGTGCACATGACTCTCACATGTGTAGGTTGGATGGGGGGTACAGCTGATAGTTGTACACATCTGCTGCTACTGTACTGGTATGCCAGGTACTCCATGTTAGTGTGTGGACCTACCTAAATTGCTGGTTGGAGGGATACCAGTGTACGTCAGATCCCAGCTTTAAATACCAGCACAGTGGTGTTGGACGTCCTAGCTTTCACAACCTACATCAAACTGCCTGGCCTGCTGTAGTCTGTGTGTGTCTTAGGGGGTTGGGGTCATTCATTGGGCATATCTATAGGCCATTGTATATCATTTGTCTGTATTGGTCCACACCTGTCCAGCTGGATGGAGCGTGTGTGGGCTGTACGAACACACATGATGGTCAGCCCATAATCTGCAGTGGGTTAGGACACCCTGTGTACTAATGGCTAGCATTGTGACCCCCGTATATGCTACAGAGGTCATGGTGCCACTATGGATGTGTACTGTCTGCTGCCCTAACATTCGACCACCACAGTCACTTGTATGCTCACACACATACCATAGCAATGGGTAAATACACATTCTAATACATCTGCCAATTGTTAGGTTGATAGACATACCCTGGGGGTGGTCTGGACCTGAGGACGGTGCTGGAGGGCTGCCTATGTCAGATTCACACAGTGCACTTCCTATACATGGCCGAGCACAGGAAGTGTCATGTTTGGCATTTATTGTACTGTGTGCGGGTCAGAGAGGGGAAATACATGGGTACCTACTGTGTCAGTGCATATGCCTTGTGTTGCCTTTTTGCCAAGGGCAGGTCATACTGTGCACGACCTTTCTCTGACTGTGCCCTGCTCAGGTAGTTCCTTCGCCAAGTCACACTGTGCCTGTACAGGCCTTGGCAGTGGTCTTGGGCTATGTGGCTTTGCCCCATGCTGCTCCTGCTGCAACTGTTACTGCAGGATAAGATTGCATAGTATAGCAAATACCATAATAACTTGTGTGCATGTAGCTAGTGAATACTGCAGGGCTCCACCGGATGTGTCCGGATGCCAGAACCATGAACTGAGCATCCCAAACACATGCACAATTATATGTCTTGCCTGTGCATCCGCCTCATTATGGTGTGAGTGTTCAGGTGTGTGTGCATTGCTGATGGGTGTCATCAGCCACGACACTAGTGTTTACCCAGCATCTCCCGCTAGGAGACTGTAGGGGATGTCCATATTGGCATTGGTGTGGTACAGCTGTGTCAGAAGCCATATATCGGAATCATCATAGCTTCCAGGGCAGACAGCACACACATTCAATCTCATGCCCTGGCCATCGCATATGGTCTAGCTGTTGGAGGGTATGCCCCTGCAATGACTGTAGGCTCTACCCCGCTCACCGGGTGGTGCTTCCATGTGTATGTGTGTGCAGGCTATAGCACCCAGTACCCCAGGGTAGTCATCCATGTGGTTGAACTGATGCATATTGCTGGTCTACTAATCACGTGTGTTGAGGACATGTACGTGCTCACTAGCATGTGTTGACATGGCGTCCATGAACTGGTGGAATACTCTGGATGCAGATGCCTGTGAGATACCCATGATATCCCCAGTTGTGCTGTGTGAGGTACCTTTGGCTAGTACACCTAGGCCAACACATACCGTGGTATCCACTGTGATGGGTTTCCTGCGGCCTGTTTGATGTGGCAGGTGTGGCAGGCACAGGTCAACAAGCCGCAGTAGTAGGTCTCTGTCCACCCCATAGTGCTCCACCATCCTCAGCTCATGTAGCCCCTGGTAAGTCACCCTAGGTGTATAAAGTCTTATCTCACCCCAGTAAAGGTTGTTCGGCAGCATACACATCCTCACTGCCCTCAGCCTCCTGCACATGTTGGTTTATGTTGCCTGCTGCAGCCCTTCTCATTTGGTTGGACTGTGTCGTGACATGTCCCCGCAGGTATACACCGGTGGTGTAGGGTGCGGAAGAAACCTATGTGTATGCTGCTTGCTCACATTACCATACTGTTCAGGTGCGGGCTGGCCATGTCATCTGCAGATTGTTCTGACAACACCTGTTTGTGCAGCCTGTACACCCTGCTACCCCACCACTGCTGTCGTCCCTCCCAATGTCACCAGGCAGGTATAGACACACCCCTAACTTAGGCTTGCTAAGGCAGGAGCACTCCCAAGGCACAGTTCTGCAATGTGTGTACAGTATGCCTGACCCCCCTCCCATGTTGTCAACTATATTCGAGCCCTGCACCCGGCTAACTACACGCATACACTGCAGGGAGCTGCATCACACCCTAGGATTAAATGGGATACACTGTTTTCAACCTCATCTGCATAGGATAGTCACAGGTGGTCAGTCCCTTGTGAGATTCAAACCCTGCACCTTGTGTTTGTAAGGCAAACACTTTAACCATTAGGCCACTCTCCCAACCTATAGATAACAACTTCTAATGAATAGTCATATGACCCAAACCGAACATCCAAATGAATAACCACTGCTCAGTGTCACTCAGATCCGTACACAACTGGCAACAGGTGCCTTACTATCACCATATTCGATGTCCCATGGTCTTCCCAGCAACAAAATAACCGGTGTCTGCACGACTACAGCCCATGACCCTGCACACTACAGATGATGTGCATTACCAATATGCCATGACAGATGTACATACATCCCAGGTTATCACATACAGATCATCCAGCACAAACATTCAATAGTGCTGATGTCCCCAGACATATATGTTCACATCTATGTCTATCTCTCTATATCTACATATATCATATATATTATTTTTATACATATATACATAGACATATATATATATATATATATATATATATATATATACACATATACATACACACATATACATATACACACATATGTTGATATTGCATATATATCACAACAGCGGACCACATGGCAGCAAAGCATTAGACAGGAATGAAAAGGAAACTACATGTACCACCTACATCATGTAGTGTTGTTACTATCAAGGTATGTGTGATTTGTTGTGTCACACAGGTCAGACTGTATCAAGGGTAAGAGTAGGGCTGCTGACATTTACTCAACAGACTTATTGGTGAATGTATGTGTTGACAAACTAGTGTCTTGGCAGAATATGCGGGCTGTGGACACTATATAGGTCAGCAACAAAACACACTAAACACATCCCGCAGCTAGCCACCCACAAATACCAACACATACAGTATAACTGCCAAACACACACACCTGCTATGCCTTGGAAGCGAGCACCTACCTTACCTGTCTAGTCTACCACACTACAGCATTACTCAGTAACAGAATGCGCTACCAAGTTTACTGGAACACAGACCTCCCAGAGGCATACTTCTAGGTGGATGACATCATCCGCAAAGGCAAAGACGCCGATAGGGAATGTATGGGGAGTGAGCTGTCTAAAAGCTTTACTCTGTCCCCAGGCAGCTGGCAACACACACACACACTTGGCAGGGCTGGGAGTTGAGCATACACCTAACTACCTTATCACACTACAGCATTACGCAGTTACAGAAAGCGCTACCAAGATTATTGGAACGCAGCACTACCAGAGGCATACTTCTAGGTGGATGACATCATCCACAAAGGCAAAGACACCAATAGGGAATGTATGGGGAGTGAGCTGTCTAAAAGCATTACTATGTCCCCAGGCAGCTGGAAACACAAACACACACTTGGCAGGATTGGGAGTCGAACATACACCTAACTACCTTATCAGACTACAGCAGTTACAGAACGCGCTACCAAGATTACTGGAACACAGCACTCCCAGAGGCATACTTCTAGGTGGATGACATCATCCGCAAAGGCAAAGATGCCAATAAGGAATGTATGGGGAGTGAGCCGTCTAAAAGCATTACTCTGTCCCCAGGCAGCTGGAAACACACACACACACTTAGCAGGGCTGGGAGTCGAATATATACCTAACTACCTTATCAGACTATAGCATTACACAGTTACAGAACACGCTACCGAGATTACTGGAACACAGCACTCCCAGAGGCATACTTCTAGGTGGATGACATCATCCGCAAAGGCAAAGACTCCAATACGGAATGTATAGATAGTGAGCAGTCTAAAAGCATATTACTGTCCCAAGTTAGACGTAGACAAACACACGGCAGTGGTGTGAGCGGGACAACTGCCTATCGACGGAGCATTATTACAACACTACATAGATACAAGATGTGCCACAGACAGTACACCCTTCAAGACAGTCAACTAGTGTGTTCAATGTAGGAATCCATCCTGACGTGGGGTATGGACATCTGTTGCATGGATGACCACCATCGCTATACAGGATTTCAATGGCCATGCCCATACACAGAGGCACATAACCGACACATGGTGTCACTGGGCATGCTCACACACTTACTATCACACGTCCGTTTGGAATGTACTGTGTGTCCATCTACACAACAGTGTACTGGGCATGCTCAGACACTTAGTAGTAGTGAAGGGCTGTCTTGCATGCACATGGATTCTAAACACGGAAGGGCACAGTTTGGTGTTACTGTCCCCACGTACATGAAGGCCACTCACATGTACTGACCAGTACGCACTCAAGAGCCATCACAGATGTCTCAGGTGCAGATCACAGTGGTAAATGCCACATTCTACTATGTAGCCCTCAGACATCACCATGTCCTTGGACCAGCAACACACATCCATACATTACTACAACACCGTGTGACTCATGACCAGTGGACTGTACATAGGTCTACAGCAACTGTGCAGACTACACATGTACTGACAGGGTTCCATCATGTGTTATGCAATGCAATGATACCACTGTTCATAACCAGGTCAGCTCTACATATAACAGGGGCCCTGGAACTTACACAGCTGTAACAGATGACTGTCACTGTACACCAAAGAACACTCATGTCTGGATATGACATACATGTAATCGCAGTGGATATGTACATGGCCCCCACACACACAACACATATGTACATAGCATAGCTTTTGCTGTCCTCCGTGCAGACAAGTGGCTACAGCAACCACACGCATGCACATGGAAGGTAGGTCCATGGCTGTTGAATACTAACAGTACATAAGGTAGCAATGTTGACCGAGGTAACATTCCCTCTGTACTAGTTACCCATTACAACCATCATATCATACAACAGTCCATGTGTTATGTATGTCATCACACATGTCCACCAATTGCAATGCATACAAACATGTCAACATGTTAGGAATGTAGGACCAACACACATATACATGTAGTGGTGTGCATGCAGCTACCATGCATGGGCAGTAGCTGATGTATGTCATTCATCTGTGCCCAACTACAACATGCAGTTGCAATGCAGCCCCATCATTGACACCTGTATATGGTGAAATACTGACAGTATGGTAGGATGTACATCAGGTATGGATGGATGTGTGTACATAAAGTGGTGATTCAACTTTGCAGATGGATGTTTGCTGAAGACGGCTCACAGGTGTGTCACAAGCCATCCTACCATTACATGTGCAAACAGTACACTATGTTACTGTTACTTGAAGGTGAAGACATACAACCTACACAGCAGTCTGGGTGTTACTGACTGTAAATCACTTGACACCTGGAACACTTACATCCTCCTGTGTGCATATAGCAGCACAATTGCTGAAGGTAGCGTTGGTACACATAATGTGGCCAATACTGCTGCATGTCTGTCAGACATATCATCATATAGCAGGTGTGTGATTCACAGTACTGCCATGTGTGTTTGCTTGTGTGAACCTATATACCACGTATGGTGGGGAATACATCCCAATTGTTACACACCCCTGTACACTGTTGTGGAGATCTGTACATACTGCAGTGTAGAAAGCATGACGTAGGCAGGGGTGGTGTGTGTATCACACACATGTCAGCTATCTATATGTGAATGACATTTGTGGACTCCACAGTGTGTGCGTGTATGTGTGTGTGTGTGTATGTATGTATGGCTGTCTGGTGCATGGAGTGAGGGTGTATGCTACCATACAGAACAGACAGGATCCCTAACCCCTCATGGTGATGCAGTCTACTACCTTGTTGATGCCATTGGTCTCAGCCTTACTGGCTACCTGTACATGTTCATTCTCTGTGTCGCATTGTGTGGGTGCACAGTACTGTGAGGGTGATTACCACATAGGCAGGGTTCCTCACCTCAACACTATCGAGTGTGCATTATAGTGTTGTTGACCCCGTGAGCGTGGGCATGTTACTGTGTGTTTCTTTGTATGTCCATGTGTGTTCTCATCCTGTAATCTGACAGTGTATTACTGCTACACAGTGAGACCTCATGCTATCAAGTGGCCTCTAACATTATCATCTGCCAGACTGCTGTGTAAACCCCCCACACCATGTCACCATACCTGTGATGTGACCTGGTATGTATGTTACATATCTAACCACTGTAGCCTATTAAACAGCCCACATGCTTCTGGATCAGTAGATGTGTGGACATCTGTGGAATGATATCCTTTCTAACAGTGAGGTTGAGGCTACGTATAGCATGTTGGTATTGCCATACATGCCTGTGAGTACTCCACATTTACACATGTGAAACTGCAAACACTGCTACTTATTGGCACATACAAGTAGACCTTAAGGAAGGAAGCAGGGCATAATTACCAACATGCTGTTACCGTTGTTACCAAGACACATACTGTGAACAAATAACAATGCATTATAAACCTGTACTACATGGTATGTCTGGTCCATGTCAACAGTACACAACTAATGTAATATACACTTATCACTCTATTCTGTTCACCCTGTGCATCAGACCATATGTGCATGTCCCTGCAAAGATGGTGTGGATGAAAAGGGATGTGGCACAGGCATCATCATATGCACAGGGTGATAATGTTTGCCAGGGCCATAGGCTGCACCAGTGGATTACATCATGTGTGTGGGTAAGGGCCGATGACCTGATTGGACATGTGTGGTCGTTATGCATGTGGGTGTTGTGGTGCCCTACAGATGTTTCTGCTATGTGCGTGTATGTGTGCATACAGGTCTGCCTTTTGTCAGGCCTACACAGGGGTATTATTGACAGCTCCAGATTGTACAGACCAGGATGTACAGCTCACTGTGTCCGGCCATGGCCATGTGACCTGTGCCTGCCAGGGGTTGCACGGGCACTACCAGGCGGAGGTACAGATTGGCTACTGTCCGATGACACATGTCCACTGGAACCATGTCCCCACTGGGAACATCCAAGGCCATGACCACATGGCTTGCTGTGTCCTGGTGTGGACAGCACAGCACCAGCTGCACTGCTACTGCTACCAGCACTATGGGAGCGGGCATGTGAGGTGGCTCATTCACGTTGACCTGCACTAGGTGGTGTAGCTGGCCTATGTCCACATGGCGTACACCTCACTCCTACCAGATGTTCCAGCACAGACAGCTCACACTCGCGGATTGCCATACCATGGTCAAGGATTCCAACCATGTTACCCAGTCGCCTGTCCAGAACATCAGCAATCTGCTGTTGAGCATTTGCCAATGCCTGGATGTTGTCGTTTAGAGTACAGATAGCAGCCCTCTGAAGCCTCTGCCCTTCTCTGTTCTGCCATTCAGCATGTGCCTGTGCCGCCATCACAGTCTGGAACATGCATCTGGTGACACCAGCTGCTGCGCTCTGTCCTGCAGGTGCATGTCTGCCAGAGGTCCTCCTACGAACAGCACTGGCCACATGCCTGTGTGACACATCTGCAGTCATTACACTGACACCATGGTGTGGAGAAACACCTTTTGTAGCCACCACACATTCCCTTTCCAAGCTAACACATGCTGACTGTCCTTCCTCTATGGCCACTGGTGATGGGGTATGTGTTGGCATGAGAACTGTGTGCGGGGAAGAGGAGGACATAGCTGGGATGGCAACCATTGGCACAGATTCAGCCCCTGAAAACTCTGCCTGTACCTCATGCATATGTTCATCGCTGCTAGTATCTGTGGGGACACTAACATCAGACGGACCACAGGAGGGTAATGCACCTACATGACCTGTGAATGCAAAGAAAGACACTACATTACAATAGACACACAGACACACAGACACATCATGCATGTGATTTGACAGACAACATGCAGCATGCATGTGATACAGCAGATGGCATGCAACATGCATGTGATTTGACAGATGGCAGGCAGCATGCATGTGATACAGTAGACGGCATGCAACTCGGACATTAATAGTGGTAGTTCGCATACCTCCCTGGGTTGCACACAACAGCAAGCAGGTGTCATATCAGTAGCCATGCAGTTCACACAATCATGGTAGTAAGCATGCATCCCTGTGATACACCATGTGGACCAGCACAGGTTAACAGTACACATGGCTGAAGTGACCTTGACATGTAATCTGCTGATGTGTGCATTGACATGCATGCATGTCTGACACAATAGTGTCCTGACACATGTACGGCGTTGTAATGGGTATCACATTGCAGTGTTGTTTGTATACCCTACAGATGGAATGCACTTTTAGCAAATGTGCATGAGCATTGAAGGTTAGTGTGAGGCATCTACATTGCTATAAAGTGTGAAGTACAGACACTGTGCCATTGCGTGGCATCATGAGGCATCTATATTGCTATACAGTGTGTAATATGCACACAGTGCATAACCATAACTGCATGCATACACATTACATAACTGTGGATTGTGACCCACGTCACTGAGGTGTGTACACACCAAACCATGCTGTGTCATGTGACAGGTCACTGGAAGACATATGGATGACACCCCTGCACAACTACTACAAAGTCTTAGCTGCCTGGCAATCATGTCTACACATGGCAGACTTGTCAATACACCATGTCCCACATGACATTAATGTACCACACACATGAGGTGCATGGCTGACAGTGATGTCCTACAACAGCAAGGGAAATGTACGGTATCTTTGGCCTGATGTGGTGTCAATGTCTGTGGAAGCTGTACAGGTGACTACTGTCATGCTATGACACAGTTGTGATGTTCAACACATCTTATATGGTCAAATTAAGTGACACACTAGCTATGCACAGGGTTTTAGGATGTCCAGTGTTCCACATCAACTATATCATCAGTCAGCTAAGGCTATAGTTGGACCATGTGTGGACAATGTGCACCAGTTTGTATACACATCACATCTACTGTGTGGCTACATGTCTCTGGCCATCCTCCATGGCCATGTGTGAACATGTGTTGGCCAAATGTTTGTGATGGCCATCTATCTCACATGTCTTTGTTGTCCCATATGACATACACCCATAGATGTCAGATATGTCACTGTCCACAGGGCTATGCAGACAATTGGGTTGTATGTTTGGTATGTGGGGTATGTATTATGGGACAGTGAGACAATATTGCAGCCGGTACACTACATGTCTGGGACATGTCAGATGGCATGTCACAATGTGTGCACCCATTTGCAGGGGCATATTACACAATGGTGACTCCTGTGGGCTGCCCATATCCCAGCTCACTGTGTGGTATTGGTTGCGTACCACACATGTGTTGTTCCAATGTATAGTACATATGCCTACATTGAATGCCTCCACCGTTGTATGCACAGCTGTCCACACATCTAGCAATGACTGATACTGTGGTTTCATGTCGATGTTTCATTTAGTTTGTATATATTGCACATGGGTAGCCAGTGTGAATGATGACAGATGCGACCTGTATATCGTGACTGAATCATACATTATGTGTACATGTGTTAATTGGGCACATGGTGAATAGATATATGCATTAACATGCCTGATACTGATAACTGTCTCTCCTGCAATGCACTGATGTCTGTGTGGCATGCCAGAGGTACCTGTATAGGGGTGACACAGCAGTATGAACATTATCCATGACTGTATGACAGCCACATGGTGCACTGTGCATGTTAACACATTTGACTGTACAATAGCATATAGTATGCACATGTGTGCATACACAGGGTAGCATACTGTAGTATGCGGCATGTGTGTAAACATACCTTGCATATGATGTTACATTACATATTGTACAGTGACACATGCAACTAAATGGAATATAATAGTCATATATGCACTTACCAGGCAACTCCAGGCTCATTGGTTGGGAGACACCCACCTCCACGATGGCAGCTAGTGTTTGTGGATGCTGTTCTGAGGGTATCCCCAGGCTGGCCAGTAGCTCCTCGATGGGTGAGAGTGGGGGCTGGGTTGGTGGCCCACCACCTGTTCCATCTTGTTCCCTGGTGATTGCATTGGCACGCTGTTTTGCATGTCGTATCAGGTCCGTGCAGTGTCTGCGCACCTGCTGTTAGGTGCGGTTATGGCCACCCACATCATTAACCCTCCTGCAAAGGTCCTGCCACAGGTCGTCATGCTGCTGGGCATGCTGTGGCACATGGCTGAACAACACCTTGTAGTTCTCATGGAGGTACGGGATGAGGGTATCATCCTCCAGGTGGCTATATGCTGCCAGGCATGAATGAGGCATTATCTGGAAGACATAATGATGGAGATAGGTCACAGTATCACAGAGATGTACAGAGATACAGCTGCACATACATTTGTATTAAATCTATTACATCTGAACAGTTATCTTTGTAAATAGTCATGACACTGACATGACTGACTTGTTTGTGTCACACACATGTAACACCCGGTATGTATTGGATATCATCACCATATATGTGTGTCACCTCATTACATTGTTCATACTCCATGTGAATATTGTCTTGATGTGGGCATGTCTGTTTGCCTGTACTGGTGTTCTTACCTATCAGCACATGCCTGGATGTGTCCACAGTAATGCTGTTGACCTTGATGCTGTGTATATGTCACATATCAACACATACACTGCCTTAATGGACATGAGCAGTGACAATGTACACATACGCACGGAAACCTTTGCATGCATGTGTTTTGCCTTATACATCTACACGGCACTGTACAGCAGTTCAACATCCTGCCACTTATCGCCTGTGTTGCACATGTGATAGACATGGGACAATGGCTAGCCAGACGTCATTCGCAGGGATGGTTATCGACTATAGCATGTACAGGCAGGGTTTTCTAGCTGTATCTGACAGCAATTTTGCCAATGCGAGGTGCATCAGTGCCACATTACTGATCCAAACAGTTAATAATACATCTACCATGCAGTAATCGCACCATGTATGACAGAGATGACATGTGCAGCTTTGATGGACAGGGTTGCATGGTATGGCAGGAGTATGTAACATGTATGGCACAGGGATCTGTCCAGCATGTGGCGATCCTTGTAGTAGGATGGTGGCTGTCCATGATGTATGTCTTTCAGATCAGGATATGTATGTGTAGCATGTCCAACATCACAGTGTAGCACATGTCTTTATGCAAGGTAGCCAGCATGCTGCATAGTGGAGGTGAGGATTGTGAAGGCTGCTATCGCCCATCCATGCATGGCCAATACCCCCTAAAGGTGATATGTGATTCGATATTGGTCACCCAAGTGCTGAGTATGCCTGTCCAATGATCTCCATGCTCATGGATGGCACCCTGTCATGACATGGGTGCCTTGTATGACTACCTAATAGGCCAGGAGCTGTCACCAACTCAGGGAGGTGAACTACACAGCACCATCCCTTACACAGTGTCCATAATGTTGACCGCTGCCTAGGTGGTAGTTAATGGGTACAGGGTTATTCACCTAGTGGTGACAATGCTATTATCAGCTGTCAGATTGTGCACATATGTCAAACACCTCACCCACAAAGCCCATTCTGTATGTTGTCCACAACACTGAGATAGCTATTGCTCCTAGGTCATGGCTATTCACATCCTTACATACACAGATGCCTCCCATTTGTCTGTGTGGTATGGGCTACAATGCGGGGGGAGTACAAAACATTAACCCTGTTTTACTGTAGCTGCCACTGGTGTGATATGCACATGTCACTCAGACACCTTTTGTAGTGTTGCTTCTGTCAACAGACCACTGGTAGAACACTCCTATGACATACAAAGGTACATCTAGTATGCTCAGTGTAGCTGGAACATGGTATGGGTCATGATGTGCTATGACCTGTCACAGGTATGCTATGCAGTGTGAAATCATCCGTACTGTCATCTACTTCTGTACTGCTAATATCTACATTGATAAATGTTCATAAACTTGCAAACCATACTCAGCAGGGTAATAGTGCAGTGCCTCCAATTATGACTGTCGTCTCCACTTGTGGGTTGATATTATCCAACACACTATCTGTATTGCATATTCATGCTCAGCACTTGTTCAGAACATGTAAGCACTTCATGAGCTACTAATTACTATAGCACCCATTGCAACTCATTTCTTACCAGTACACTGTCTGTCCTTACATTTCCAGCTTGCTTACAGTACAACAGCTATTGTACACACATAACTCACATATCTTGTGAGACATGGTTGAATATACAGGCATGTGCAGGTGTCACTTACCAGTGCTATTGCCTGTCTATATGATGAGTATGGCAAACATGTGGCAATAGAGCAATTGTCTCATGTACACAGTCAATGCTCACCTCCCAACATACAACACTACAGCCTGTGGGAGATGCACATATGTAGCCATGCTGGGGGTAATGCTCTCACCAACCCAGACTGAACCTGACATTCATTTGGGGACATTTAACATTTGCAACACACCCCACTCATCACCTAGTCTCACTGGATCTCCACCACCACAGGCCACAAATAGTATGAGTACGACATTTGCAGAACCTCTCCATACTCTGTGTAGGCACCAGAGGCAGCCCACATCACCAAACACAACAACAATTACTTATAGCCCACAGACTCATGTGTGCCCATCAACTACAGCCAATAGGGTGTTATAACATACCCAACACACCGGTCATAGGTGACTCTATAGGTGGTTACACTGATACGCCAGGGATCACTGCAGTGGCTGTACTGTATAGAGGTGCAGGTAACACATGGCTCTGCTGTTCACAGACAGGACACTACCCTAAAGAGGTGCCACCGGTGTGAACATTGTAGTTGGGCTTACACATAGACTTGCCAGACAGCATAGTACCTCACTATGAACCTGTGAACCTATTACATGTCCTTTGTGCATGGTTAATTGAGTAGCTCTTCCATTTCAATTAGCTATCATGCTGTTACAGTGTCCTGTGACTACAAGCCATATGTATCCTGTTATTGTGTATTGTACATGCCAATAGATGATACCTTTTGTTTGCATGATATAACAGTTATGCTGTGTAGAATATCTGACATATCTACCTACAATGCTGTACATTACACACATTTTACACATTATCCCATAATGCAAAGCATTCTTGCACAGCAGGACCACCTTAGGCATGTTATTGTCATTATATGCACATACACATGCCTACTGTGACAGTATATCAGCATATACTATCCCCTGCTATGGCACGTACTTATTGGACATACCCTACCACTGACGGTGGGTGGTGTAGAATTGTTCTGTTTAAAGCCCTCATGTAACATCCCTTGTGGTGTATGTGATGTTTACCTTGTGGCCCACAGCAGGACACACAATTTCTACAAGCATTACTATGCTCAACAAGACATCACTACATAATACCTTTTCCCACTTTATGCATTGCGTACACTTTTAATTAATACAAAACAGGCTGTACATACACTAACATACTGAGTGTTCTACATACCTTGTTAACATTCCGAATCTTCGTAGATATCTCTCTTACACCTTTACTGCTGTACATACACTAACATACTGAGTGTTCTACATACCTTGTTAACATTCCGAATCTTCGTAGATATCTCTCTTACACCTTTACTGTTTAAACAGTTCTATGGTATGAGCATACGGTTTGAATGTATGGCAAGTCATCCTTATATACGTCGATACCTGTAACATGTGTTTTCCTGCCGCCAGTTGGTGTTCCTGAGTAAATTATTACATGCAAATCAGCTGTGCAGCTACTACATTCACCAATTACGTGGCAACAGTGGGGTATAATTGAATTCTCCACTTGGGCGTTGCCCTTTTGCCCTACCTTCGGGGAGACGGCCTGTATATGTTTTGTTGTGAGGAATTGCAACCGCTATTTGTAGAGACACGGATATTTTTAATACATGTCCCCCGTGGATTGTGTGTGACAGCTAGAGTATGTGGTTCTACATGTGAGTGTACCTATCATCTCAACCGTCTGATAAGGGAGTATTGCAAACAAAACCTATAACATCGCCGTCTGTTCCATTATACAACAGCTACGATTTCACATGGTGCCTTTACAAATGTGTCTCTCACAAGGTATGTTAACACCTCTGCAGATGTAATTGAGTGAGTGGATGTTTGTGATGTTATTACAGTCTGTATTGCAATTGTTTTGGGTGTGGGGGAGATGTAGGTGGGTGTACATAGCATATAAAGGTTTGTGGGGACTGCATTTCTACATATTCCATATATGTGTGTGGGCTCCTTCCCTAATTGAAGACCTATCACTTAGTAGACTGAACTATGTTTGTTACAGGCTTATACATTGAGCTTTTTTTAATTGGTTTCTATATAGTATGCAGGTGAAGTTGATACTTCAATACCTCTGGAAATACAGCGATATGTAAAGGAATGTTACTAAATGGCAGCTGTCTCATGTATTTCTGTCACAGATATTTGCACTCAATGCAGTTGTGTTGGTGACTGAACCTCTTTGGCATGGGTTGCCACCTTTTCAAATGGCCATAGTGGGACATTTGCTGATCACACATCAGTGTTTACAGGCCGACACATACCCAAGGTCAGTACACAGGATAGAACACACTTTTATCCTGAATACATACTTATTCTTGTAGCACTTTAGCTACTTATCATGTTTCATGTAACATTTACGTTTTGTAGATACAGGTATAAATATTTAATGCAACTATTACATAATATATGGGACATTATTATGTCCTACAATCTCGGACATTTGCCCTTTTTAATATTTTTTGTCAGGACACAACTGCCCAGGGAGGGGCTGTCCCTCTTAAAGTGGGACAGGTGGTAACCGTATGCCTACAGCCAGCTATAACCACACCTACAGTAATGATCTACCTCCGAGTTAGCACTAACAGACACACGATGCAAACACACACACACTCACACGCACATTACAGTCCCATGGAAATGCACATGGCACCCTCAACACAGACATGCACAGACTACAGCAATCACAAACACAGTTGAACAGAGTACCTACGTGGACCGCAACACAGGCAGTGATAACTAAATGTCCCTTAATATCGTGATAATATTATACGTGGTTCCAGTGTTCCGGTACTGTGTTCTTTTGGTCTTTAAGCCTCATGATTATGCATGTCGGTATGTGACACATTCCATAGTTGGCAGTATCCTATTTATTTCTACCTCCATGGTTGTGTACATGTCGTTGACCTATCTATATATTTGCAGATATAGGTGAATCCGTATATATCTACATATATCTCTCTATCACCCTTTCTATCTCTATTTTATATATATATATATATATATATATAAATATATATATATATATATATATATATATATATATCTATATATATATATACATATATATATATCTATATATATATCTATATATATATATATATATATATATATCTATATATGCATATATGAAAAAGAGAGTGAGAGGGAGAATACACCTTTCATTGTGTACCTGTCAGTGTATACTGTTTCCTGGACTCCGCACGTTTGTGTTTGGCCCTGTCACATTACACACCTGCCGTTGGTACATCTTGGGTAGCTTAGTGTTAGGTGATTGTGTACATGATTGCGTGTTCTACTCCTGGCAGTGGTTGTTTTTCCCTTCAGAGCAGGAACTATTAGTACAGGGGTGCATAATGCTAGTTTCACCTGTTCTGGACATCATTGACCGTGATCTGCACGATATTCAGAGAAGCTTAGTTTTCTCGCATATCCGTATAGTCATGTTTAAATGCCGCTTACCAACACTGGACAACGCATATTCCCGCTAACATGTGCTAAACCTGATCTGATGACCTGCATCCAACATCCATTATTTGCGCCTTTGGGATTACGTAACGTCCCTTGCAGGACGTGGGACCGGGAACATGCATGACAGTCAGTGCATTTACCACTTGAGCATCTGGGATTTGTACATGTGTTATGGCGTTTTGTATGTGGACTGTACTACGACTGTTACTCCATACTGCAATCAAATGGGTAACTCAGTTAGTTTACATATGGATGAGACCTATTAATGGTATGTCCAAGTGATATTTAATGGATGTGCTCCAGCATTGGGAATGTATGTCACAGTGAGCCACACACTGTAATGTGCTACACCTTCACACAACAATAGGTGGAGCATGCTGGGGTGACAGATACCTGTCATGGGTACACCCTATGCTTTACCACTACATCCATGATTACATTATATGGGGCCCCTCATTAACACACCAGGGAATCCATGCAGAGTGTGTGGGGAACAGTGATTACACACATGGATCCTGCAATTGGCTCTGCTCCACTGAGTGACAGTTGTTTACTCGATGTGGTGGCAACAGCAGACACTGTTTGCCTCCATTGATTAATGGCCTCTGACAATCGGGCGTGTACCTACCGATGTACCTAGGAACCTATACATACAACACCAACATATGCTGATAGGTTCATGTACTGTTCAGGTGTTGACATTCCCTGTTCCAATAGCTGTTGTGTGTGCAATGGTTGAGGGCTGCCTATGTAGGATTCACACAGTAGGCCACCTATACATTACAATTTACAGGTGGTCGTGTGTGTGTGCCATCCATTATGCTGTGTGTGCAGGTGGAGAGGTGTGTCAGTCCATAGGGGCCTACACTGTCAGAGTATGTGCTATACGTTCCCTCTTTGCCAAGGTGTAGGAATATTGGGCATGCCTCCGTCTGCCTACTGGGGCTGGCACAGGGTGTTCGTGGTCTGAATCCCTCTGTGCCTGTGATGGCCTTGGCAATTGCGGTGGGCTGTGAGGGCCTTCACCATTATGTCCCTGCTACAGCTGTTTCCGCATGATCATATTATGTAGCATGGCACATACTATGAAGTTGTGGGCACACGTGCCTGGAGAGTACTGCAAGGGTCCACCAGATATGTCCAAGCAACGGAACCGTGATTTCAGCAACCCAAACACACGCTCTATGATGATTCTGGTTTGTGTGTGTGCCTCATTATGACGTTCTTGCATGGAGGTGTGTGCATTTCTGATGGGAATCATCATCCACGGCTCCAGTGCATAGCCAGCATCCCCCACAAGGTGGCCATGTGGGATGTCCCCCCTGACAAATACCTGATACAGCTGTGAGGCATGCCAGATGTGGGAGTCATGGTAGCTTCCAGGGCTGTCAGCACACACATCCATGTTAATGCCCTGGGATTGCACATGACCTGGCAGTTGATGGAGTGGTATCCCTTGCAGTTTATGTAGCGCCTACCATGCTCACTGGGAGGTGACTGGATATGTATGTGCGTGCAGTCTATTGCACCCAGTACCTCCGGATAGTGTGCCACATGGTGGAAGAGACACATATTGCTGGCCAACTCCTCCTGAGTTCAGGGGAAGTATATATGCTCATTGGCATGTGGTAACATGGCATCCAGGAACTGGTGTAGTACCCTGGATGCTGATGTCTGTGAGATTCCCATTATATTTCCAGTTGGCCTTTGAAAGTCACCTGTGGCTAGTATTCGCAAGCTTACACGTATAACTTTGTGTCCACTGGGATGGGTTCCTCTCTGTTGTTTCTGGATCTCAGGCATGGCTGGCACAGCTCAACTATTTGCTGTAAGATGTCCCTGTCCACCCTGTAATGCAGTACTATCTCCAGATCATGTAGCCCCTGGTAGGTTACCCATGGTCTGAACACTCTTCTCCTCCTCCGGTGGGCCTGTGGTGATTGTCAGCATCATTCTCCACAACACCTTCAGTCTCTAACATATGGTGATGAATCACAGCTATAGTAGCTCTCAACATGTACATTGTAAAAGTTCCCCGTCTGTTTACACGGATGGTGCAGTGTTTGGGAATACACAGGTGTGTATGAGGTGCTTTCACACTTTATACTATTGTGCTGTGAAGACTGATGATGTCATAGGGTGTGTATGTATGATCGTAGCTACAGGGTATCTTATGTGTTTTATGACAGGTACTATTATTGTGGTGCCTTTGGTCTTGAATTACATTTGGCTGTCGTGGATTACCTCTTGCCCTTCTCTTTATATTTCTTAACATTTCAACTCCTATTTTCTGGAATGCATCCAGCAGCCTGCTTTCATTTGTACTTTCCTAAACCTGGCTTATCTTGTGAAATGTGTTCTATGGCCAGTCTACTGCAGGTGTGCTTTGCTTTGCTATGACAGTTCTCTTTTCTTTGCAATCCAACACCTCCCCTATCCTGTTTTGCAGGTTTCTGCGAGCAGACTTGTCAGCTGACGTCGATTGCCCACTGTGAGTTAATAGGTGTTAATTGCTCAGTTGTACTTCAATTACCCTACTGTGGCATTTCCTTATTTTCTTCCCCTAACCTTCCTGTTTGAGCTATGGTGTGTGCCGCATGCGTCCGCTTTCAGGGGTTTCGGGCACGTTTTCATCCCTGTACGCATGCTTTTTCGGGCACCATATGTGCTCTCAGCTAAACAATGCTATTATCTACATCCCCACCCCTGTTCTGTGGCTTTGCTTAGCAATGGCCAGGCCGGATTTGCATTGCTCCAATGTGCTTACAGCTACAGTGGCCCACCCCACTGCTGGTGTCATGTATACTTCTAAACACTCCTCAGTGTTGTAGCGCTGCACCGTATGGTACATCCTTAGTCCGGCGGGACATTTGCGATTCACTATTACATGCCTCATTTGCATGGCATTGACTACTAATTCCTAGTTACTGCACCGAACACTGTCACAGACCCTTAGCAACCCTTGCAGCTTGGTGGTGTTGTACCATGCATACCATTGAGTATTATGGTGAAATCATGATTTGTATTACATTGCGATTTTATGACATTTGTATATATTTTCTTTGTGTTCCCATTTGCGCACACATGCCCTGCGGTTGTACTTTGCGTTACTGTGGACATGACATTAAATGTTGTTTTTTAGGTGTTGTGCATCATTTCTTATGCCATTGGCTGTATATTTAGCCATTGGCATATGTTAACTTTGTAATACATGAGTCTGGTCCACTTTCATAGCTCCGATATTCTGTTTGGAAAAATGTAAACCGTTTTTTTTTTTTTTTGGTTTACATTTCTGTGGGCTTACGCTATGCCTGCACCACTTCATGAATCACTATGTACCTTCATTTGCATGGTGCGGCACTGTGCATGGGGTGATTAGCATACCTAAGCTGAGGGCTGCACAGATCTGGCGTATGCTGGCAGTGCACGTGGAATTGGATCGTACCTGAATCACTCAGCAGCCATATTTGGCATTATACCGCCTATGCTACGCCTGCGCCTGGCGCAAGCTTCATGAATCCTGGGGCTTAAGTTATTACAATCAAACATAAATATAATAATTTCTAGGGCAACATGGTGTGTGTGTGCGTGTGTGTGTGTGTGTGTGTGTGTGTGTGTGTGTGTGTGTGTGTGTGTGTGTGTGTGTGTGTGTGTGTGTGTGTGTGTGTGTGCTTGCGTGCATTTGGGGGGACAGTGGTTCTTAATACTAGTGATCAGCAATATGAAGCCAGTACACAAGTAAGAAATGGGAAGTTTTATCAATGAATGATGATAAATCCTACTAGTAAACTCAAAGCAGAAATCTATTGTTATTATTTATTATTATTAATGTTATTATTGTCTTCAATGTAGGTACTCAGGTTCTCAGTTCACAGCTACTGAATTAATAGTTAGTGCATCCAAGCTTCAATATTTTTTACATTCCTATTGTCTCTCATCATGGATATGGATGGAATACGTCTCTGTTTTTCTAGATAAATTTATGTTTCCATTATTAGGCTTAGTGACAGCTAGGGTAAAGGACTCCATGGAATTTCTGTGTATGTCAGAAGGGGTCCAGATATATTCTAACTGGTTCCCACGTACATTGGATGTTAAGTCCCTTTAGAGAACTGGTGAACTGTGCATCACCACCCTGACTGGGGAGCAAACATTCTGTAGGATGTTAATCTGCAGATGATGCCCACTAAAAAACAAATCTGCCACTTGCTGTGATGCTTTAACAGTAAAAGAAAAGCATAAAACCAAAAGTTAAAGTAAATATTTAAAAAAGAGAAAAGCACATATGTGTTTATTTGTGTCTTTGTATACGTTTGCATAGGTTCATAGGTGTTTACTAGGCTAACGACCACAAGGGCCATTTTAAGCCTAGACATGGATCCCAAATCTCTGACAAGTCCTGATACCCTTAATAAGTATAAGCATGGACAAGAAGATGAACCATTTACAGGTTACCTGTTTGCATTAGAGACATAGGTGCCAAACCTGGGATGAAGTTCTGGTTTCCCATCTAATTGTCCAACTTGCACTTGAATTGGGTTAGGGAGGAACTCTGCTTCACATGGATGGGGAGTCTGTTCCATAGAAGGGGTAGTGTCTGGGATACATACCTATCTCTCCAGCAGGTCCTATTTATATCACAGGTAATTTTTAAGTCTTTAAAATGGGTAATTCTGGTAATGTTTGTTTTGTGGATATGCAGGAGGTCCATGAGAGTGGGGGTCCGACAATGCCACGTATGCCAGGCATAGATCTCCCCTCAAAAGCCTGTAGGAGACAAAATACAGGGATAGGGCCTTGAGGCGGTCTGCATAGGACATATTATTTATGCCCCGTATTCTTTTAGTGAGGAACCTCTGTGGACATTCCAGTTGTTGGTTATGCCTGGTTCATACCGCTCAACCTCTTAAAGCAAGAAGTCTGGACAAAGCCATAAATAAAAGTGCGAGAAAGGCTGAAAAATAGGAACATTTTTAAATATTGCTCTTACAATCTTAGAAAGTTGATAGAATAACAGGTTTTGCATTTACATGAATTTTCTGAATGATTTGAAGTTTAAAATTCAAATGCCTATCTTTATTTTCTAATGTCAGTCTTTAATGATTTACCACTAATTTGCCAGACAACTGAAATTTTATGAAAAATGGACCAAAAATATGATGCCAAAAATCTGTACATTCTGCAAAAATCTGTACAGTTGAGAGTATGTTCAGGTGCATACTGAAGGGTGCATTGTACTAAATGATAGGTTTGATGAATGCCGAATACAGTGGAACAATAACTTCCTTGGACTTAGATGCCATACCTTTGTTTATAAGTTGTGCAACATAAAATGATTTCCTCACAACTGTAGACACATGATGATCAAAGACTAGATTACTATCTATGTGTTTCCATATGTCCCTGACTACTGGGGCAACTCTAAGGGGTGTGTGTCAGTATGATAGTTACGAGGGATGGATGACTTCCCAAAAGATACTATTATGCATTTCTTGACATTTAGTTTTGGTCCACGGCTCTGACACCAGTTATTTGTTTGAGTCAGCCCCTCCTGGAGAATATTTGTGTTAGTGTGAGATTCAATGACAGCTTTTAATTTGCAATCATCTGCAAATTTAGTCAGCCAGATTCCACTGACATTGGCCTTGACTTTTGAGAAGTATATGCTAAAAAGGAGCGGTCCAAGGACTGATCACTGAGGAACTCCACTTGTGACTAGCCTCTTTCTAGAGGTGGTCTCCCCAATTCTAGCTTTCTGGGTCCTGTCTGTTAGCCAGTTGGCTATCCACCAGTTGACATATGGGTTTGTACCTAAACTCTTGGGTTTGTCAACAATGTCCGAGTGGGGTATTGTGTCAAATGCCTTGGCCAGGTCAAGGTAGGCAGTGTAAATGATTTTGCCCTCATCCATTGCTTTGGTGAGCTTCTCAAAGAAGTCCACCAGGATGAGTAGGCATGATATGCCCTTGATGAAACCAAACTGGGTTGTTTCAAGTGTCAGGAGGTTTCCTGTATCTCTTTTGATCATCTCTATGATAATTCTTTCCAATGCTTTACATATAAGACTAGTGAGACTTATGGGTCTGTAGTTTCCATGGTCTGTAGATGGCCTGCCTTTGTGCAGAGGGATGACTGTTGCCTTTCTCCCTTCATAAAGCTTGAAGCCTGTTTAGAGGCTAGAGTTAAGTAGTAATTCTAGAGGCCCTGTTAGGTAATGTTTACTGCTATTTAGAAGACATCCTGGGATATTGTCTGGGCTCATTGATGCAGTGTTCGTGGTCTTAGAGCATTAAGGACCTTTTCCCTAGTGATAGCGGGGGGGGGGGGTATATTTGATGATATTTCCTGAAGGAAGGTTGAGGGGGAGAGGAGTAAAGTTGGAGCTGAATTTATCAGCCAGGAGGTTTGCTATAGCTTCTGGCTCAGTATAGGTGGCTACATTTACAATGAGCTCTGCACACAATTGTGTATTGCCTTAGAGGTTGCATGCATAGCTAAAACATTCTTTGTGGTTGTCCTTGGCCTGGGAGGCCAAACTTACCTCAAATTTGGTTTTGGTAGACTTTATTCATCCTCTGACTTCTTTGTTTAGTTTGATGAGAGTGCTTTTCTCCTTCTGGGTGCTGCACCTCCAAATTTTTGCCATGATTTTCTTCCTCTTGTAATACATATGATTGATTTTGTGATTCCACCAGTGTGGCTTGTTTTTTGAGTTAGTTCTTTATTTCTTCCTGATGGGTACAGCTTACCTCTATGCAGCTATTAACATGCTTGTACAAGGTTTCTGTGAACAGTTCTGCATAGGCAGAAGTGTTCTCAGAGTTTATAGGGCCTTGAAATTTTGCTAGGTTCTCACTTAATAGCAGGAGGTTAGCCTTAGAATAGTTCCTGAATATTCCTGGTTGAGTTGGAGGTCCAGGTTTTATTTTTACTTCAAAGTAGACCATTTTGTGGTCTGACCTTACCAGGGAAGGCATTTCAGTAGGGGGTGTGCAGCTGTCTCCCATATTAGTGACAACCAGATCCAGTATGCTTGCACCCCTGGTTGGTGTATTGACTTTCTGGTCCAGGGAGTTTGTGTTTACAAAATTCAGGAATCTCTGTGCATGTACATCTGATGTTGTATAGGATTCCAAGTTAATAGTGGGGTAATTAAAGTCACCCATGAATATGGTATTGGGTTGGATGGTTAGTGTTTCTAATAGGTTTAAATACATGGTATGGGTTTCCTGGGTCATAGAGGGGGGGGGCAATAGCTTGCAAGGAAGTGGTATTGGATTTTTACCTATGGTGATTTGAACATGAAGCAGCTCAAGTACATTGTCTTGTTTGACCAGCCTTGAAGTATATTTATTTTTGATGTAAATAGAGACACCTCCACCTTTAGTCCCTGCCTGTGAGGTAGCTGGTCTAAATGTGTGGAAGGTATTATAACCTTGCACTGTTAGTGTGCTATCCGCAGGTTTAAACTATGTCTCAGAGACCACACAGATATCAGCATTCTCTAGGGTAAAGAGAGCTTCCAGGGAGTGGAGTTTTTTGTTTAGACTATTAGCATTGAGCAGTAATACCTTTAGATTTTCTTGGTTTTGATTTGCTATGTCAGGAATACTTTCAGTTTGGGCATTGTCTAAAAAAGGCACTAAGGGGGAAGACAATGTTTTATCTAATATTCAAAAGCCTACAGGGGAGAGGTGCAGACCATCCCTGGAAAAGCAGCATGGTCTATTGACAATCCCCTCCCATGCTGACAAATTTTGCACCGCCTTAGAATGACACCATTATTAAAGTCAATCATCTTGTATTATAGCATCATCCTTGGAAAAGGTAAAATACTGCTCAATGCTAGGGTCATACCAGCCTGAGACACATATTCTGAGAGCTCTATGATGTCTCTCTTCATATAATTTAGGGAGGTACATCTCAGGTAATTTCATCCCACATGGACTATGACTGAGTCATATTTGCAATTGTGGTCCAACGAGTTGAGTGCATGCATAATGTGGTGAATCCTAGCCCCTGATAAGCAGCTGACTGTAACTTTCTCCTTATTCATCCTGGTGAGAGGGACATCAGTGTGTCTCACGATAGAGTCTCCAGTGAGTAGAATGTTGGATTGTTTGTTGGCTTGCCTTACGGGCTTAGAGGTAGAGGCTCCATGAGATGTAGCTCTATGTGTTGATGTGAGTGTTGTTTTGAAAGAGTATGTTTGGGGCTGATGAGGGTATGTCTTATGTGTACTTTGTCTAACAGGTCTTTGTGGTTTAAGAAGGTTGCATGTAAG
This sequence comes from Protopterus annectens, assembly GCF_019279795.1. Lineage (NCBI taxonomy): Eukaryota > Metazoa > Chordata > Ceratodontiformes > Protopteridae > Protopterus > Protopterus annectens. Next base: position 227,114,298 of record NC_056739.1, read on the forward strand.
TGCCTCAGTATATGTGGGTCTATATGTCTGCTTTTAATTGTGTGTAACGGGTGCAGCATGTGTACTACTGACAACCTTAATGACATTAGGAGTACATTTATGTGAGAGCCTTGCCTGCAGTAACGTTGTATAAATACATCTCTCACATACCATATCAGTTTGTTTGAGAATTAACTGGTTGTCAGTAAACATGAGGCAATCTCTACATTGCCTCAGGATGCCTATATCCACCAAACCAGTAATGGAGACAGAAGGATAGTTCATATCCATGGCAACCGACTTTTTTTATTGATTAAACTGTTGCAGTGAAAGTATCAATCACTATCAGGAGTATCTGGTTTGCAACTATGTGGACAGTGCTTGTCACTGCCAACTAGTTGTCCTGTTTGCAACTAGATATTGGATAAATTTCAGCTGTACTTTTACAGGAAAAATGTCACTCAAGTTGCTGAGTCTGTACAGAGCACTGCCAAACACTCAAGGAGAAACTAATATGTATACCCTGAAAATTTAAAGATGAAGTGCTCAGGCAGATATTCTGAAATTAGAAACAAATCAAGCAGCATATGTGTGAAAGACACCACCAGACAGTCATTGCTGACTGCAACAGGAAGTTCATCAGCAAGTTTATCAGTTGTGAGGTAGACAACTAAATGTCTGGCATTACTGACTGACTTTAATTCTTCTCTGTCAGGGACAGTAAAGGGGAGAGTGCTGCCAAGCATTGCATTCTATGATTTTTTTTTTGCATACAATGAGAGATAGCTCTGATCTCCAAATATCTATAAAGTATTGAAAAACAAAATTAGAGAAGAAACCACGCAGTAGCACAAAACAAAATGATTAAGCGCTTTTCGTTTATTCCAATAAACAAACTTCTTCAGATCAAGTAAAACAAAGAGTCACAGTTTAAATACTCTCTGGGCTGATACAAAGTCAATTAACTACTTAAAGTGAAAGCTGACTTACCAAACATGCCCTGTTGAAGAACACAACTAGACTAAAAACTGATTTAAAAGTGAAAACTAAAAATCCAAATAGTCAGACTAAAAATACAACTAGCGTTATCTGTAAAAAATGTATATATCTAGCCTACTACTATGCTGGTGAGGCAAAAAAATGATGATAATAGCAAATGCATAAAAACTCCACTGGTATTTATAAAACTAAATTTATACTAGTACCTGTATTGGTACACTAAACTGTGTATGTTGTAGCACATCTGGTGTGAAAAACATAATTGGTAATAAATAATATACCAAAATAAAACTTTAAAATCTCAGCGAAAAATACACATAAAGTCACTAAACCAAGATGCTCAAAAACATTAGAATAACTGAGTCATGCTAGTGTGGAAAATAACCTAACACAGCCTACCTGTTGAGACTCCTAAGTTTAAGAACACTACTTAAAGAACAGTTCTCATTCAGACCTGGTGTACTATATGCGTTGAGTCTGATTTGCAAAAACAGCTCTCGCTCTTCTAACTTAAGTGGGAGAGGGGCACCCCTAAAGTCTTGTGTGATTTGGTCAATAATCAGAAATTTAAACATATGGTTGGGATGAACTGAAATATGTTTTGCTAGTGCATTATCGAGTTTCTGCTTCCTGATCGCATTAGTATGTTCATAAATGTGGTCACGTAGGCGTCGTTCTGTTTTGCCCACATAGAAAGCTGTACAGGTTTGGCACATAGCTAAGTAGATCACCATTCTTGAGTTACAGTTGGCTCTTAAGTTCTTAAGTTCAACTTATATTCGTAATTGTAAACTTTAAATCTATTGGATTCCAAGATGTATTGACAAAAATTACACGCCTGGCATTTAAACATGCCAGTTGTCATTGTTTTTTTTAATGTTGTGTCGTTCAAGGAGGGCTTTGAGATTTTTTGCCCTTCTATAAACAACCAATGGGTGATTGCCAAGTTTTTGGTATACTGTGTTATCATTTTTGAGTAAGTCCCAATTTTTACGTAGTGCCTGAACACAGTCACTACTATTGAGACTGTATGTTGTTATGAATGTGACACCGGAAAATTCAGAAGGATGCTTACTTGTGTGGACATTCACTAAGTCTGTGTTCGAGGATTCAGTGTCATTCATAAGAACCAGTTCTCTGTTCAAGATTGGTTTATAAAAATGACGCTGACGCTTGGACGACACTTCTTCTATAATAGCGTCTAACATTTCAGTGCAGTTATGACTGACATATTGTTATGGCTGTATCCAAGAGGAAAACGCTCCTGAGCAGACAGTTTAGGCTGTGTGACTCGGTACAGCTTCAGTAGCTAATAAAGTGTATACTATTAACTTTAGTCAATGTTCAGGATGACTTACAGTGCACTAATAATAATAATAATAATAATAATAATAATAATAATAGTAATAATAATAATAGTAATAATAATAATAAGTTCACTGGTCTAAAGTTTCTGAGTAATGAATGTTCATTTTTATAGTCTGAGTCTGAAAAAGGAATGTAACAATGATTTAGATATGTACTTTGTCTCCCATTTAGTATAGTCTCTGATATCTTCATAGCAAAATACAGAATATGTATATGTGGATGTGTGTGAGTGTGTGTGTGTGTGTGTGTGTGTGTGTGTGTGTGTGTGTGTGTGTGTGTGTGTGTGTGTGTGTGTGTGTGTGTAGACATAAAATACTTGCATAACTTATATTTTGAATATAAAATACTTCCACCAACAATTACATGCACAACAGTAAGTTTGGAACATTAGTCGGAAGAAATATTTTGTATCAAAAACTTTAAAAATAATTATCTACTAAGAGAAAAAGAAAAACAAAATGCAAAAACTATTTCCATAATCACAATAATGCCCTCCATGGTATGTGTAATTGTGTAGATAATGCCCTTAGAAAGGTGTACAAGCATCTCACCTCAGAACATCCTAAAGCATGAGTTATTTATACAATAACATACATCTTGTTGGGCATTATTGCTTAATTATAGCAATATATCACAATGGGCAAGTTTAGATGTACCTGAATATTAGCTAACACACTGAGAATATTACGAATCTCTAGTTGTCATATTTTTTGTTATATTTGATCGAGCATATATTAACAAACATTTTTTTAGTATACTTAGCTATGCTACTTACAAGTATGTGGAACACCTATGGGACCTGTATTTGCACTCTTTTTTGTAGATTTATTGCTGTTATATATTAAATAACAACAGTATAAGATAACCATAATATATGTCTTTATGTCTTGGATATGTGGTGTAGATTTCTAGATAACTACTGGCTGGAATAGACCTCTGATCTGACTGAGACACAGAATGTTGTTTTTTTAACTAAATGAAGACAAGTAGGTATTAGTTTACAGTTAACCACCATTTAAAAGATTTCTCTTCTGGATTTGTGACAAATAAGAAAAACGTCAGATGTCTTCATGCTGCTTTATTTTAAAGACCATTCAATAATAAATATTTTATTTATTATTGCCTGCAAGCTGGCTTCTATCCCATATTGTTAAAATATACCTAAATCACAATTTCTTAGAATCAGACGTGTATTCATTATCAACAGCAGAACTGAGCTAACAGCTTATTAATTCCATGTTTTGCATGTGAAATACCTCAATAATGATTAATCAGCATTTGACATGGTGATTGGTATTACCACAATTACTGACAAAGACCAGTTGTTTTTTTTTTATTAGTGTAATGAATAAGTTGACTTCTATGTCTCAAATCAGTTATTTCTTTCCGGTATTTCATGTCTAACAACACCCACAATACCTACTTGACTTCTGAAAAATGGTCCATTGTGGCAATTAATACCAATCACCTTGTCAAAAGCTGATTAATCGTTATTGAGGTATTTTACGTGCAAAACATGGAATTAATAAGCTGTTAGCTCAGTTCTGCTATTTTGTATACAAGAGAGAGAAGAAAGTAAAAGAATATCTTAGCTTGTATAAGAAAGAACATGGCATTTCTTTAACACTAAAAAAATCTTACATGGTAGCTTATTGAGTGGTTGTTTTCCACTTAGTAATTGTACTTCCTGCAGTATGTTTTTAAACTAAACAATTTGTAGGAATTCTTATAAAATTTAAAAAATCCAAAGTTTCATTAAATGCAGAGATGAGAATATTATTTATTTATCAGTCTGTATATTCCAGGCATTTCACGTGAGTGAGACTTTTAGAATATTTAAATAACAGATATGTAAACATTTGAGTGATATCAGGTTTAAAAGAATCAGAATCATTAATGCTTTATATAATGTCTTTTCAGCATCTGGGGGCATGATTTAGTTTTTATAATATAGAAAAGGTTCATACTAAAAGTAACATGAGCAGCTACATGTGCAAAAGATGTATCATTACTCTTTTCCATAGGACTTAATGAGTATTTCTAAATCCCTTGTATGTTTTTTCATGCTGTGATTGCATGCAATACTTATTCTTGCCACAATGTGGCAGTATATTTATTTGTTTTTTTTTTTTTGTTTTTTTTTTGTTTTTTAATTATTTTTAAACTAGAAACACTTCCTTTATAATTTCAAAAACACTTGGAATATGTAAATTTAGTATATATTTTTTCAAGTATATGTAGCTTCTGTTTTAATTAATGTAGTTTCTAAACTTATGCAGGTTTTAAAGACCATAAATACATAAGAAAATATGAATGTTTATTTTCCCATGTACGTATGTGTTTATTTATTGATATTTGATTACCAGGAAAGTCCAACAGGGTGGATGTCCATTTTCAGCAGATGCCTGGGGAGAAAAGCTCCAAAAACACTTTAAGAAGAATAATTTTTCAATCTTCAAAAATAAAACACAAACATCTGCAGTTTAAATAATTATAATAAATCATGACATAATATAAAAACATTGGTTAAAAATCTATGCAAGTTATATAACAATCATTTAATATTTAGAGAAATATTTGACATTTTGTAGAGAAATTAAAGGTAATTTAGTCCAACACTAACCAAATTGCAATATGAAGTGAGGGAAAAACAGTCTTATGGCATATTTAGAGATGTTTGTTTGTGTCTTTTGGCTTTTCCCGGTTAGGGGTCGCCACAGCAGAACTCCAGTCTGCTAATGATTGGTAGTTGAGATTTACATGCCGAGTTACCAGCGCTGACACACAATCTTCAACGAAGGTACGCCCATTCACACGTCTCCACGCAGAGACACTCTAGCTGAGAATTGAACCGGACAGCGTCTTACTGTGAGGCGACAATGCTACCGCAGCACCACCACCGCGAGATGGCATATTTAGAGATATTATAGGAAAATCAAATACAAAACGAAGCACAGCAAACATATAAAAATTAACCGAGGCATAGTTTATTTAGGTACATATAAAAATTAACCAAGTTGTAGTTTATTTATTGCTGATGATCCCTTGTCTGTGACGAAAAAAAGCTTGTTGCTTTGGAATACTACTTGGGTTTGATGATTTTTTGGAAATTATCGTGACTGAACTCATCAACAAAGTTTTAAGACCACTAATTTCTCTGTTTTTTTTTTTTTTTACTTTTATTAATTTGCTGTCTTTCAGGCCTAATATGATAGTTTCAAATTATTGTTCTCAAAAGTAGGGTACTACTATTACTGCTGTAATGTCCCTCACAATGCACAAACAACACCTGTCAGGAAGAACCTTTCTCTCTCTTCCACCTATGGTGCCCACTCCTGGAAATCTACCTTCTCATCTCTTGATCATACTAGCAAACTTTCCAATTTCAAGGCCAATTTAAAAAATATATCTGTCTGACACCTGGAGCAATACATGCACAACCCTCATAACAGATGCCTAATCACCTATTCAATCTAAGTATGCCTTTTTTACACTGAAATCACTAACATCTCCATATCTTAGCAGGTAGTAATGGCCTAACATCACAAGAAGCTCTCAGTTTAAAGATACCATACTAATATAAGCTATCTACCTCTTCAATCAATACTTACTGTTATTTATTTTCCTCTGTCATGTCCTTTAATAACATTCTTATTTTTCTAATAATAATCAACTGAATCTCAATGTCCTTAATTTTACCTCCTGCTCATTACACCTACTCATCTAATTATGTTTTTCAGTCTATTTTGGCAGCAGAATACTTTGTTATTTTTCACCTCCATATATTATTAGAACTATAGTCAATATTTTGAATAACTATGTATTATTTTTATTCACATACTCTATCCCCTGCTGCAGTGTGTTTTGCTAATTGTAGTGCATATTTTATTCTTAATACTTATGTAAATGCATCTGTTGTGTGGATTTTCCCTCTTGTATATAATTGCTATTTAGCTAATGTAATTTTTTTTGTTTTGTAGAGCCTTTCTCTCCAATGCATTGAAAAATCATCGGTTGTAGGGCTTTCTCCCCTTGTATATAATTACGCGGCTACTGTTTAAATGTTTTTGAATCTGTTGTGGAGTTTTTCTCCATGGGCCTCCACAAAATGTGGGCCATTGGCTCCGATGGACATTCCTGGATATCAAAGGACAAATAAATAAATATTATCTGGACTAATTCAAGCACCAATGTAACACTCTAATAAACATTTCTACTGTTATTAGTATAAAACAATGCTGAGAGTTACTTTTACCTAAGTTGTTATCTATTAACTGAGGAACACAAAGGAGTGCCCTCAGTTTCCTAGCATTCACAGCATTTATTAGTATTCAGAAGAAATTGATTTAGCGCTGTTAGTACTTATATATAGGGTTATACCCTGCCCTTTAAATGTGTATGGAGTAAATATACTGAAGGCACACATTATGATTCATATTGATTCAGGAATATTCCAAGTTCATTTAATCTTATGACCATTTATGTCTTGCTAGTACCCCCCCAAAGGCCACAACTCCTTTTGTGATAAAGACCATGCCAGTCAACCCCAGAGTCAATTTTGAGAATAACCATCCATTCATCTAGAATTTCTAAAACTGAATAGCACAAAGAAGTCTCTGTGGGGTGTCTTATAGCAGCCCTTCCTTTAAGAGGAATAACACATGTATTTAGTTTAAAAAAAAATCTCATTTATTTATACTCAAATGGATGAGAGCTCTTAGTAAATGGTTATATTAAAGGAAGATAGTGAGTCAAACTGCTTAACATAATAAGGGAGTTTGTTTTATAGGTTTGTGGAGTTTTGATATAAACCTGACCCTCTGCTTTGGTTTAATTATCTGAAGGTTAAGATTTAGGTCCCTAGCTCTAGATTGCTGTGCCCACTGAACTCACAGAGATACAGGAGGTCTAAGGCATCCGGGGCTCTAATAGCATTGAAATCATGACACAGATATTCCCTCAATAGTCAACAAGATACTGTGTAAATCAATAGAGCTTCTAACCATTCTCAATAGCTCAGAGGCTTCAGAACTGTGGTCTTTTTGGGGAAAAAATATGGTTTGTCAAATTGTTGGATATTTTTAGGAAGATGCATCCCAAAGGGGTACTGTACTCAATAGTTGGTCCTTGGTTTAATCAATAGCAAGTATAAGAGAGTGATTACCTATTTAAACCCTTGGAGATATTCTTTTTGTAATTAGCTGTTCTAAAGAAAAGGAGTTGTAGCATGATGGTCAGAAGTAAGGTTATTTTCAAACAAAGCTCCTAGTTCACAGACTAGGTTTTCATTTTGTAGGCGTGTGCTGCCTATATAGTATGATAAACAAAGAGACGGTCTACCAGTGTGATAATACTGCACTTTTTAGCATTTAGTTTGAACTCCTATTTGCATAAAGAGTTTAAGATGGAGACTTCATGCTGCAGGGTGTGGGTGTCAGACCATGACTTAACTACCCCCAGAATTGACAGATGTCAGCATTGTACATAGTCAAACAATATGTCTTTTTTGGCATTTGAGATCTAAAAACATTATGGAGCTTCTTACTGCATTCTAAGAGAGGAGTGATTATATCAGTTTTGAGAAAGCAAGATTGTGCAATGAAAAAAATTAGGCAAAAAATATGGGTTTATAAGTGATGGGAATATTCTAAACAAATAGAATTTGCTACATTATGTTGTCTAAATATTAGCTAAAAAAAACATTGTTGATTTGTTGCAGCAGATGGGGGCTAAAGACTTTATATTGACATTTTGTCTTTCGGGTGAAAATCTTAATCTGGTTTATTGGATTTTTGAAAACGGAACAATTTTATGGAAGATATATGGGTATAGTGAATTCACAGAACATTGATAGCAATTTCTTTATCTACTGTTGTTCTAATTACAATAGTCCAAATTAGTAGTCAGTTTCAACAGGGTTAAGATATGGTTATCTAGTCTAATGCTGTAGCAGTTCTTGCACCACAATTTGCTTCTGCTTAGCCTTCAGAAAGTTGGGGAGCAGGTCCATTCATTTTCATGACTTGGAATTGCCAAGCATTGATAAAGAAATACTTGCTAGTTACATCTCACTCAACCAGTGGAATTCAGTCACCTGCACAGAATGGTGGGATAGTTTTAAAGAAGACTTGAAAGCACATTGTAGTGTAGCCAAAACATTTACATAATGAGTATGATCATAACAGAACAAAATAATAATCTTAGACACCACTTTATGTAGGGATTATATCCATGCATCTTTCTGGAGGTGACTTAAAGACAAGAGGTGAATGAAGAAAACGTAAATAAATAACTAAATTACCTATATTTTCTCATGGATTCTAGATTAACTGATACATAATATTGACTTGTCCTTTATAGATAAGACTTAGTTTAATTTATATTTTGAATGCTAACGCCACAAATGCTGTATCATCAATCCCAACTTTTCAGTCATAAGCCACCAATTGTTTTTGCATGTATCTCTATCTAATACCTTAAACAAAAGTCTCCAAAGTGACCCTAGCATTCTGTGGAATGGATTACTAAAACAGCTTAACTATCAACACACAACAATGAATGTTAGTACACTTGTGAATCCAAAAGGAGCAGCTTCTGCAAAATAATTAACAATAACAGACCCAAAAGGCACACCTAAACCATTCACAAAGAGTAGCATCTACAACAAAATTAACAATAACAAATGCAACAGGCACCCCTTAAATATTCATAAAGAGTAGCTTTTTCACCAAATATATCAATACCAGATCCAACAGGCATATCACAACCATTCACAAAACAACAAGTGTGTCTAGGAATAATGCTAGATTAAAATTTTTTCTTATTTTCGTAATTCTAAATTTAAAGAAGAAACATTTTACTTTCAAAGTTTCTTTTATAATAGTTTATTTAACTACACAATTAGAACAAGCTATATGTTATTAATATAACAATGTCCACATTAGAGTCTCCCTTACCTATAACTGCTTTTCTTTCTTAAAACCATTAATTTTTTGACATCAGAAAACAGATTTCTCAGATTTCTCTACATGTGTTACACTATAGAACCCACTGTATAACTTTAGATAAAAACTTACTCTCTGTCAATAACGGCTGGAGCAATGTTTCTTCCAGCTACACTTAACTTTTAATCTTAGAGAAAAAAATGTCCCTCCAGTATAAAAAAAAGAATATCCATAAAATAAAGAGTCCATGCTACTGTGAATATTCAACAATGAAAAACTCATTATACCCTAGTTGCAGCAGAAAAAAAAATCTTTAATGAAAATAGGCCCAAACAAACTGGTATGACATCCTACAACAGTTGTTAGATCACCTTTGGTTGTAAGTTACTCTAGCAATATTAATTGCTTCTGTGACATTATGAAATAGAATTGGCCAGTATTGATGGCCGATGATACTTTGAGTTATGTTTTTGGAACTACCCCCAAGTTTACATTTCACAATAGCAAGTCATTGAAACATCTCGTATGCTATAGACAGAATGAGAGTTATTCTGTTCCTATGGACTGCATTGGCACTTTTATTTGCAAGTCACACACTGCTTGTAAATATATTTGGTGTATTAGTGTTACCCGATACCCTTTGACTGAGAGAGATTTCCCTGTCAATTTTTATGTGGATTGTAGAACTAGTAATATAGTCTACCTTGCCAAATGCCAAGCTTGTGCTTGTTTTTATATTGGCAAGCTGAACCACCATTTTAAAGATAGTATTCTCCAACATTTAGGAGACATTCCTAACAAATGGATGACTAACTCATCATTTAAATATATTTCTGAGGTTGGAGCTGGAATAAATAGTACATAATAATATTAGAGGTGGCAATCTCTCTAATAAGACTGAAATTGCCGAGCGTAAGTGGATTATATCTTTTAAGGGTGATTCTTTTCCTGGTCTCAATGATGTAGTAACTGTTAAACCCATTTTGAAAGCTCATGGTTTGAAACATTAGTCTTTATAATGTTTATTGGATGTTTTTGGCACCTATTTTTTGTTTTGTTAATGTTTTTATGATTGCTTGTCATTCTTGTATATACAGACTAATAGCATGGAAGGTATTATGGGCCACACAATTTTTATTTGTGTTTCTTTGATTTTTTTTACCTTATTCATGATGCCTGTTCTTATTGGTTATTATGGATTTTACAGAGCTATCATAAATTAACTCTCTTTATTGGATATTTTTTAGGCAAACCACTCATAAAACAGACCTTGATCAGTTTTATGTTTTTATTTGCTAGTTCTTTGAACTTATATATTATTCTTGAAGTTTATCCCCATTGGATGTTCTAGATCAGGTTAACCAGTCATAGTAACACCTATGCAAGTTGTAGAGTTTCATTTGCTTGTTTTTTTATGAATTGCTTCATGAATGTTTTTTTTCACTACCTGTTATGTTAGTAGGTGTGTAACATATGATTTTTTGTAAGCATTTGATTGGTTCTAGTGTGTGTGATTTAAAGTTTTGTGATTTGTTTTTGATCTTGGTCTAAAGAAGTTGTTTGTAAACCGTGAAAGCACTTACCCTGTTTGTCATTAGCTGGTTATTAACATTAAAATGCTGTTGTTTTTAAGTCATGGTAGTTGTGCTGGAATTTTTATTTTCTACGTATTTCTGTTTTTCCCTGGCTCAGCTTTTTACCTGCACAGCTATTCCTTTTGAGTTTTACTAAAATATGTTACTTTTCACAGATAAACATATCTGTAAAATTTTACAGAAAGTATTCATTTTACGTCTTAAAGTATGGACATGCTGCGTAAGTTAAAAAATCATATCTATAATTATTTTTATACATTTAAGCATACTGAACCCAGATATGGCAGTTGTCCTGTGGTAACTGGATGGGAGTATGTGTGCTTATTAATTAGTTGTCTGTGCACTGCATGGGGTGAAGGTAGGAAGCTTTCTGGATTAAAAAAAACATTATTTTACTCTAGTATGAAACCCAGTATACTGCATTGAGTTGAGAGATCATTGCCAAATAAAATAATTCAAGTTTCATTAAAACTCACAAAAAAGGTGAGAAATGGATTTCTAGATCCACCTTGATTTTATGCTATTGTTAGTCAGTTGTTGATCTCCTCGGGTAGTCTTACTATTATTTTTCTCTAAAAATTAAAGTCAGATTTTTCTATATTTTAATATTTTTGTTGTTTGCTGGTTGCTCTCCTAACAATTAAAGTGTAAACAGAAATAAGACTTTTAAATTGAGTGATGTGATGCAAATATTTATACCCTTATAAGAAACCGTTTTTATTGCAGACTTGACAGAATGTGGAATTCCTTGACACTCATTGTAAGGCAATCATTATCATTATCAATAAGACACTATTAAATGATTGGTTTGGGAAGAGATATTCAGTCATAACTTATATGACAATTAACTAATAGGTAGCCTTAAATGAGAGTTTGTGTTTGTTTAATCAACTACATTAAATATTATATATTGAACTGCCTTTTTTGGATTTGTCTTGATAGGTTTCTAACCTAGGCAAAGTGCTGATATGTTTGAAGAGAGGGGAGCTTTTTTTTCTGTTTCTACAGCACTATATCATGTTGCAAAAACAGAGCACTCAAATGTCTATATAGGCCTACTTATAATACCTACCAATAAACTATTAAAACTCCATAATTATATGAATTATTACAACTGAGATATAGGGAAACATTGCCAGCCCAGCTATCTGGAATTTTGTAAATAATTATATGCCATTGTTGACATGATTTATACAGAACTATATGTTATGTACTAAGTTAAACTGTAACTACAGCATGCCCTGCTGACTTAGAACAGAAATGCATATAAACTATATACCTGTGCAAATGTATGTTTTAACATTAGAAACTAGAATAGAAAAGGTTAACTAGCAAAACTTTTAAGACTAGTTTAGGTTAAGTTACTTTATAGCTGGGCCATAAATAAGAGAAGTTATCTCTCAGTTTCAGTGTAACAGACACAATGTCTAGAGCTAAACGTTTTTGTATTGTCTTGAAAGATAAGTAATCACTAGGTTTAAAAATGTAAAAGTGTGTTATTGTTTTATGCCTTTCAAGATCTGCAAAATTCTGAGAAATGTGTATTTTTCACAAAGATGTTAAATTCTGTTAGTTTCCATTTTAGCCTGGGAGCTGAAGTCAAGTGACAAAAAGTGATGTTATCCATGTTAACCCAGCAGTAATAGTTGATATTAATTTAAGAACTCTCTCAGAGAGAGATGTTACATTTTGCATTTTGTCTTGGACCTAGCAAGAACATCCACTCATCATCACCATCTGCACTTGCCTTGCTGTAAGTAAGATTTAGGGCATAGTATCTCTTTTAGATATAGATAGGAATATAGTAAAGATTAATTAGATGTTTTCTGTATTTATTTGAGACTGCCCGGCAATGTTGTTCTAAAATATTTCATGTCATTTTGAACTCTGAAGTTACTGTGTTGATTTGCTGAGCATTGTCTTGTTCTTTTATTATTTATTATTAAATATATTAAAAACTATCTTTGTGGCTGATATTTGTGAGACATATTTAAGCTCTTAGTGTACTTGCATATATATTTAGTGACACTGTACAGACCAGTCCTAAAATGCTTTGCTTTGCTAGACTACCATTTGGATTAATAGTAACATTACACAGTAGGATTGGACACTATTTGTAAGGGCCTTAAAAGTAGTTTATAAGTAGTGGCAGGTGGCAGCTGGAACTACCTTATAGTCTGGGCAGAAGGGGTATAGTTAATAAATCTGTGCCAGCCTTTCCCAGGTGTGTGTTTGTGTATGTGTATGAATCAAATCTCAAATTTTGTGTGTGTGTGTGTGTGTCTGTGTGTGTGTGTGTGTGTGTGTGTGTGTGTGTGTGTGTGTGTGTGTGTGTGTGTGTGTGTGTGTGTGTGTGTGGTGTCAGCTACTTGGTTGGGGACATGGAGAACTGGTTGGACAGAGAGGGTGCTGGAAGTTTTGGCTGAGCCACTCAGCTGAGATCCCAACCCTATAGCTGTGCCAGTGAGGACTTGTATTGGGAATCTGGAGAAAGATGAAGAAACCAGCCCCAGACTGACTTTTTTCTCTGGGTGCTCTTAAGGGAAATTGTACTTTACTGTGTGTACTTGCCATCCTACCATTTTGTACATCCTCCACTGTTGCCAGTGATGAGGATTGAGGCTGCTTGATTACTGGGCCAGTGCAGGGGCATCACAACAACTATTGCTAATTAATAAAGCAAAATAAAGGAACCATACTCACAGATATTGCAAGACAACAAGTCATACAAACACCAGGGAGCAAACAGTTTACTACATATGCCAGCTCTTTTATATGACTATGTATTTCAACAATATAGCTGTGTGTTTGTATTTCCATAAAATCAACATAATGATTAGAGTTATGTAGTAATATCAGAAACATAACAACATTAGTTTTGTTACTGCAGAATGTTTTCTTTCATTACCATGTTGCTGCCATCTCTCATGTACTCCCATGGATATTAGAAATATTAAGTAACCAAAACAATTCAAAACTGCTACCAAAAACTTTCTAAGAAGAACCTGGACCTACCACTGTACACACCCTCCTTAACTGCCTACCCTTACCTCTTCAGCTGTCTCCTACCTACCTTCACCACTTTTTTCTCTCATCCATACTCAACAACCATAACTGTGAAACCGACTTGTAAACAGCTTAGACTACTTACTGTAACTGTCTACTCTAGTAAGTTTATGACTAAACTATTGTTAACTAAATAACTAGTGGTTAAATGCTTGCACACATTCCTTTCATATTCTATGTTGCTATGTAGCTATATCCTTAGTGACGGTGTTCTTGATAATACTGTCTTGTAAACTATGTACTAAAGTTTTAATAATATTGTATTACACTTTGCATATGTGTTAACTGTGGAGCTCTTCTCCCTAGGCCTCCGCTGAAAAAGGGCAACAACTCCGTCAGACTAACCCACTCAATAAATGCCAAATAAATAATAAATAAGTAAATGTAATGCTGCTAGTGAAATGACTGCTAGGTGAACATATAACTTAAAATTTAACATTGACTGTCTAGAGGCTGTTGAAGGTCTAACCAGTCCATCAGTCTGATAAACAAAGGTAAAACAAAGAGACAAATGACTAAAACTACTGTCACCACAAACCTGCACCTTCCTGTAGAAGTTTGAATGCTTATGCCCTGGCTTCATCAGACTGCAAAGTGTTAGTCACAGACAAGTTGATGAATGGTTTCACTGGGGATACAGTAGCAGCAATACCATAGATAGGGGCATTAAAGTTGGCAGCTGCTTTAGAGACAAGCTGTTAAGGGGCATGACTGATATCACAGGAGGATTGTGTTGTTGTACAGTACTGGCATTCATATAAGCAGCTGCATACACTATTACTATACACTATCACTATCTACCTTCTCTTTAGATGATAGCAACTGCAGTAAGGTGATGGTATTTCTTTTATTTTTCTATTTATTTATTTTATTTATTTACTTATTGTTATTTTGTTTATTTATCTTTTTGCTGACCAGGTTTGTCCCAGTAGGCTTCTAGCCACTTTTCAGGGGGAACTTGAGATGCTTTTTATACTGCTAGAGAAAATTTGGCAAAGGCATCAGGAACTTTCCCTTCTGTTTTTCATAAGTGCCATGGGATTTTTTACATCTACCTGAGCTACCACCAACTCAGGCAGATGAGGCCTTGGTTTAACATCTTATTGAAAGTATAAGGCAATCAGCGGTCTACCATCCTGTCTGTGGCTGACTATTCAAGGACAAAGGCACATTTCACAACAGATCCAGAAGTGTCTGCACTTTACTTGGTTAATGTTCTATTAGATTTTTGATGCTCCCTGTGGAAAATGTTATAAAAATGCATTAATCTGAGCTCACATTCACTGGCTGATTTTCAATTATTTGTAGCAGGCACTTTAGATACTCTTTAGATGTGCATTATTGTTTTTATACAGAATGAGTGTTAAATGTTTTACTTAATTGCAAACACTGAAAATAAACTGGAGTAGTATTTTTACGTGCATGAACATTAGACCCCAGTGATAAACAGAGAGCTATTGAATGCAGAGTTGTAGGTATGTAAAAGATTAATTTTATCTGTGCCGTTAGTAAGACTTACTAACCTCAGCGGGATAGAGAAATAAGAGATCAAGACAATTCTGAGTAAATGAATAGACTTACGTCTTGCATTGCCTGTATTCTTCTCGCTTAGTGTAGCTCATTGGAAGAGCACAGTTTTCCATATATATTGGTGCACTTGATCCCAGGATATAGGCACCATCCATGAAATATGCATTAGTATTGGGAAGGGATAGCTCACATCCAGGGGCAGTAACTTTGTAATCTGAACTGGTTAGCAGTAACAAAGCAAAGGCAATCCAGGCTGTCATTACTAGGGTAGAGGCTGGATGAATGGAATAGGCAAAAAAGATGTTAACCAAGCTGACAACTAAAACAGTAACAGGTAAATGCATCAAAAATGGATAATCTTTATCTCCTTGATATGAAGCAGGTAGTGCTATAATTAGGCAAACTAAAATTTGATAAAAGCAAGGAAGCACATAGTACTATTCAAAAGCAGAATACGATTGGCAATGATGATCAGTGCTTTGTAAAATTAGCCTGTCTCCCATTAGTCGTTATGAGTGAGTTGTTACTCTTTCCAGCACTTCTGTTGTACTTCTGCTACTCCTTTCCCATGGAAAATTCCTTAAAAATGCCTGGTTCATTACAGGATTGCACCTTATGCTGTACAATTGTATTTACTGTTATCACTTGTAAATCAAGACACTTATATATATATATATATATATATATATATATATATATATATATGGCTTTATTTATTAATTCATTTATTTAGTTATTTTGACTGTTTGTGTATTTCATACCTTGTATACGAATGAACTTGACCTAGGCTTGCACTTCTTCTTTCTGTCTTCAGTGCGCCACCTCCATTCTATAGCTGCCACAAATTAGGTAAGAAATAGATCTTATGGTCCAGCTTACTCACTCATCAACAAAATAATTCATTAGTAAATATGTACATAAAGACTTACAGATGTAAACATTTTAACAAACAGGTCGCTTAGTGCATGCCTCATTTTCTGAAGTATTACAGAAAAAAAATGACATGTACAAAGGCTAAGAAATTAAAACTGTGCTGGGATCTTCTCATTACAGTTCTGCCAGAATGACTTTAAATGATGCCACCTTCATATTTTCAGTGTTTGTAGAAGTTAACAAGATAGTTAATAGAATCAAAGCACTAGGCTAACTGCCCTTGTGAGCCACTTTAAGCATAGCCAATTGCCCATGTGAGAATCAAACCCTTCACTTTTTGACTCTAAGCTAAGCACATTAACCATTATTCCCATCTTCCATATGTTTAATTATAATGGATAAGTGAATGCGAGCCAGCAAACTAGTGTTAGTAAATAGTACTCATGACTGAATGACTGACAAAATAATTAACAATTAAAATCATTACAGAAGGATTCATGCCAGCAAAATTAGACATCCCAGCATAAAGTGCACTGAAAAGCAGGCTGCAGAAGTTTAGTTACATTTTCTCTATTAATCTGAGCTCAGATGGCAGAAGTTCAAGCACTAATAAACTTGAAAAAACAAGTACTAGAGCTCATGAATGATATGAATAAATGCAACTCTAAGAAAAAAATGCACAGTCAAGCCCCCTGCATCCTTATCATCCATTACTTGATTATTCTCACCTTGTGGTTGTTGCAGTACAGAGAAAGAGTGGACAGATGAAGCCTGATTTTTTTCTTTTTCCTGGAGCCTGTGATATCAAAACAGCTGTTAGACATACACAGGTAATAATGTCTTGCATGTATAATCCTCATGCAAGAATTATATTTGCACTGAAGATGTGTGATGTGAACTGTTATGAAAGATCAACTGTGACACAAGGTTAGGTGGGCTTTACAACTAAATTTAAGATCTCCCTGAAAAAATATATTAAATAAAGTATCTTTATGTGGATTGGAAAGTCCTTTATACTTCCTATGTAGTGTGTCACAACCGTAAGTATTAAAATATGTTCTGAAGTCACTTGAATTTTTCAGGAAAAAATGACACATTCCTCAGTGCAGGAACCACTGTGCCATTATCCAGTAGTATCTATGCCAGTACATGTCTTTGTTTCTCACTCTTCTCCATTTTACCCACTTTATATTGTTTGGAGAGTTCATTCTTTGGTTGTCCAATAATAATCACTGAAAGTATTATTTCTCACCATTATTACCCCTTTTCCTATATGCGGAGTCTGCATGTCCTCCCTGCAGTCGAGTTCACATTAAAGACATGCAGGTAGATGCGTGAGTGTGTGTATGCCTTCTCTGAAGGTTGGGCACTGGGCTGGCAACTCAACAGTGTAAAAGTCCACTGCCAATCAATAGCGGACCGGTGTTCTGCTGTGGCGACCCCTAACCGGGAAAAGCCAAAAGACTTTTTTTATTACCCGTTTTCCTATTCTAATGAGTTTTTTTCTATAGACTTTCTCTCACAGCACTGTTACCTCTGTTTATAATACCCTTAACATTCTGATCACATTTTCAACACTAATCGTTGACCTTCATTTTACCATTAAGAATAGATATATAACAGGTACATCATACACATTTTCTGTCACATTTGTTATATATCCATAATAAAGAAGCATTAGATCATTAATTAGCAGTGGACCTCATACACCTGCAGATCATTTCAAGGCCTTCAATTCAGATCTTCATAAAGGAATGCTAACAGAAATGGATAAAATGGACATCAACAACAAGTATATAATTACCTGGATTATTAGCTCTCTGCAAGTTTGAAGGTGTAAAGAAAGAATAAGGAACATTTACTCAGGTATTTATAGCTGAGCAAGAGCTGCCCAGGGCTTTGTTATGGAATCCTTCCTGTTTAATACTTTTAGGCCAACAATCCCATCTTGCAGTGGAACCTGGATAAGCAGATTTGTGGGTGACTCAAAGGCTGGAGCTAGAATGGTGAACACGGAAGAACAAAAGAGAATGCAACACTTTCTAGAGCCCCTTTAAGACTAGTCTGTGTATAACTAGGGCCTGTTTAAGGTTACCAAATGCAATGTTATTCATTTTAATAGCAGAAATCATAACTTCCCATATGCCATATATAATCAATTACTATTAGTTGCAGATTCCAAAAGAGAGTTAGGAGCAACTCAGAGAATCACTCAGTTGTGTAAATTAGCACTAAGAGCTGTGTTAATGAACACTGCCAAAATGCTGCATTTCTCCAAGCTGTAGTCAATGAGGGAGACAGTATAAAAGGTATGTTCCTATAATAGAGGAAAGGAACTTGCAGTGTGTGTAAGATTGTGTGTATGTGTGTGTGGCTGTAAAAGTATGAATCAGTGGTCTCCACTGAGAAGAGAGTGTGTGTGTCTGTGTGTGTGTGTGTGTGTGTGTGTGTGTGTGTGTGTGTGTGTGTGTGTGTGTGTGTGTGTGTGTGTGTGTGTGTGGTGTCTACCTAGGTGGTCATAGTAGGGGGGTAAGTTAAGGAATCAGAGTTGAAGTGTGTGCTTGTGCGTATGCATGTTTGAATGAGTAAGTGTGTCTATGGGTGTAATTAAGTGGGAGGTGTCTCATGGTAAATGTCTCTTTGTCTATATGTAGGGGGTGGTATACATATCAACTTCCCAAGACTAATGAGGAAATCCTGTAATACTGGACTAAGGGACACTAAACATTTTGCATCACAAAGTGCTTTCTGAATAAACACTAATATGAAAGTCAAATATCGGACATAAATGACTGACTGTAACCATTTAAGATTTATGAGGGACAGGGCATTTATAAGATGCAAAAATAGAAATGGATTAAAGGTGTGTATGTGTTTGTGTCTGAATGTGTGGATGTAAGTATGTGGGAGCATGAATGGGGGGTTGTGCCATCTCAATGCATGGACCAATAGTAGTGATCATCACTAGTGGTAACAGCAAATGATTCAGAGACATACAAGTTAGCTGATAATAAGGTCCTCCTCATCCCAGCTAATCAAATATCTGCACTACACTTCCTGTGATCATGAAAACTGCTACTATGAGCTAGGAGAAGATAAAACAACTTTAAAAGCTGTTAGGTACTTTTCAATGCCACACATAAACAAAAGGGTGGCAGAATTGAGTGTTTAACAGGATGTAAAGATATGAGTTCCTCAAAAAGTCAGTTGCATTCAGTCAGCTATGCGAGTTGTAGTGCCTTAGGTGGAATAAAATATGAGAATTCTGGACAGCTGCCTAGAATCCTTGGCTCAAGGGGGGAGGCTGGTATTGGGCAGCCAGAATGCAAGATTTTATGTTCATGTTCTAAAATGTAACTGTACTGCAGCACCACATGGCCATATACCAAGTGTTTATTCACTGATTCAACAAAGAACAGACACTTGTGCATGGTCAGCATCTCTGCATTATGGCACAAGGGTACCCTCAGGTGTCTCACTGTAGGCAGGGGTCACAATTATGGAATGTCTATTAGGAAAGGTAGAGCTTAGATGTGAAAAAGTGTCGTGGCTATATACATGATGTACTATAACTAAGGAAGTGATTATGTGTGTGTGTGTGTGTGTGTGTGTGTGTGTGTGTGTGTGTGTGTGTGTGTGTGTGTGTGTGTGTGTGTGTGTGTGTGTGTGTGTGTGTGTGTGTGTGTGTGTGTGTGTGTGTGTGTGTGTGTGTGAGTGTGTGTGTGTGTGTGTGTGTGTGTGTGTGTGTGTGTGTGTGCACTGAATGTCAAGACTAAGGTGAATAGGTAAGAATGGCAGGTTGCTGGATGATTAATTGTCAAGTTGAGATCACATGGACAAGGGTCAGAAACTGAGGAGCAAATAAGCCAACTAAATGAAGACCAGCTTGTACCTGCCTGCTTATTCATTCCTGGTTCTGCACTTAAAAGTGCACTTTGGTGGATTACAGACTTAAAATGAAACAAGATAATAAAATGGTAAGGAAGATGTTGCCATTTTATTACATTGCTTCTTTACTTGTGGAGAAACAAACCAGGTATCCTAGCTTGATTTGATCTAAGGCCTTCACCACACTAGTCCAGGACCTACCCAGCCATAACTTTTCCAATACAAGTGCTTGCTTCTCTGTGGAAAGCATAACACCATATCCCCATAGGCCAGTAAGTGACGCAGCTCTATTACTGTGTGTAATAAACTAGATGAAATACTGAAATAAATGTTCGTCATCCTACCCTAGTCCTGCTTATTCTTCCCTACTGATTTTGTACTTTATTTGATTGTTTTATTTTTATCTTCCAGTAGTAAGAAAAATGCTCCAACAACTGACAACAACTGAGACCAGACTTCTTCAGAACCTGAAGAAGTCTGGTCTCAGATGAAAGCGCTCAACGTACTGTCATAATTGTGGTTGGAATAAAACTCAGTGTGTCCAAGCCGAGGATTCATCGTATTTTTCATCCTGCCTTAAGCTTTTTGTTCACTGTTTTAAGTAGTAAGAAAAATCACTGATCTTACTATTTTGCAATATTGCTTCTTTACTTTATAAGGATGAAGAAAAAACTTGTAATCCATTTTCAGGTTTTGGTAGGAAAGCACAATGTAGGTGCAGTGTCTAAAATAGGCCACATAAATGAAATACATCATGGTTATCTTGCCTGCTTACTGTTCCCTGGATCTGCTGCACTTAAACAAAAAAGAAAAGGAATGTGCTTTGACACCTAATGAAGAAACAAAATGCTAAAACGGTAAGAAAAAAATGTCACAACTGATCAGACATCTGTTTCAAAAATACCAGCCTTTAGTTTCTGATTAATTTTGAGGTGACATATACATGCACTCCACATTAGAATTAGCCTAGTACTGTTGTTGTTCTGTTGCAAATGCAAAAAAATGTCTGTGTTTATTTTTTGTAAACTGAGCCACTTACTTGAGACAGTTTAGTTTGATTCTTGAGATCTCTGCCACTCTGAAATCTATTCACTGTCACATGTTTCCTGAACTTCTTTTCAAGTCTCCTGCTGGGCAAAAAGAAAAGAGGTCAAGCTTAATCAAGCTAAAAGGCAGGTCAGGCTTGAGAGTTTGAGAGAATGTGTTGTGTGTAAAGGTGAGCTTAGACATGTTTTATTGAATTGAAAAAAAATAGTGTGTGTGAGCATGTATATATGTAATACATACATGCACACATAAATGTGTTTGTGTATGTGTGTGTGTGTGTGTGTGTGTGTGTGTGTGTGTGTGTGTGTGTGTGTACAGTATATATATATATATATATATATATATATATATATATATATATATATATATATATATATATATAAAGTGTCTGTGTGTGTATATGTATATCTATCTATGTATATTGCACAGTGACAGGCTAATTGGCAGTGCTTGGCAGCTGCAGCCACTGGTCTTAAACTCATTCCTAATAATATACTTATTATTAAATTTTACAAAATACTGATTTTTTTACTGTTTAGATTCCATAAACGAAGTTAATGCAGCCTATAGATATATCGATTTATATTTGGAGAAACTTATATTAAACGGAAGAATTTCCTTGGAATTATTTGTTTCTGAATGTTCACAAAACAGTTATTCCAGCCATATTTGGGATCCCTAAGGTGCACAATGATATCATTAAGCCTCCTTATAGACCCATTGTAGTAGATGTGGGCTCTAAACTGAGGGTTTTGGAATTCATGTGGATAGGAAGTTGAAACCTATTTATGTATCTGAAAAACACTTATTAAAAGATTCCTGGGATCTCCTTGAAAGTTTGAACCCAGAGAAATGGGAGACTTCCATTGTCTTTTTGACAATTGATGTTGTGGACCTTTCAACTCCATCCCCAAAGAAGAAGGGATAAACCTATTGTACAGATATGTTAACTGGATGTGAATTTTTAGGCAGGGAAACTATTAGATTGTTACTAGAATTCACTAGAATAGTTTTAGAAAATAATTTCCTTTCTTCGAATGAGAAATATACCAACAGATTAATGGTGTGGTGATGTGCATGGCTTGTGCACCCATCTATGCAAACATGGTGCTATTAGCCCTCGGGAAAAAAATATATAATTTTCTCCTCTGAATTCTTTAAATACACTAATATTTACCGTAGATATTTAGATGACATTTTTATTTTATGGACAGGGCCGGGACGCATGGTCATAGATTTTTTTAGAATTTTTGCATAAATCCATTGCTTTTTTAAAATTTATTTATAATTACAACTTAGAATCAATCGATTTTTGAATGTCCAGGTTGATAAAACTGATGTTGATTTCAGGACATGGATATATAGGAAACCAACTTTCAGTAATTCCATCTTTATTCAACTAAACAGAGTCATGTTAAAGATCAATGTATAAGGGTGGTGAGAATGACTTCCAATCTACAGCACCTAGAAGAGGAAATGAATACCCTAAAACCGATGCACATGGATAGGGGTTATCCAGACAAAATGGTTGTTGAAATCAGTAGAGAGGTGATTAACGAGTGAGACAGGAGATACCAACCTCTATTGGGGAGAAAGAATGACAAAACAAAGAATGTTGGTAGATATGAAACCAGATGCTGTAGCTAGTTTAGTTACTTAGAGTTAAAGGTCCGAAAATATAAAAAAAAAAAAAAAAAAAGTTATAAGAAACTGGAAGTTCCTAGAGGGTAATAAGGAGCGCTTGGAAGTCATTGGTCAGGAACCACTATTTGTTAACTAAACTATGGGAACTTCAAACATTTATTAGAAAGGAACAGACAGAAGATAACACAAAATGGTGAGACCACTAAATGTGTTTTCTGTAAACAATGCTCCTTTATAAATGAGGATAGATTTGTTGTTTTCAATAATGGACTAAGTTCTAAAGTATGTTTTATGCCAGATAACTGTGGAACTGTAGGGCTAGTCTAGTTAGCTTGGTGTGTAGGATGTGATGGATTCTGCTAGGGAAGACTGAGAGATCACTGAGAGACTGGATTTATGAGCACACAAATGTGATTGGGAAGAAGAATTTTAATAATTCCTTAGCCAAACATGCTGATACCTGCACCAGTTTCACAAAATGTCTGTCCCAGGGGTGGCGTATAGGAACATTTAATTAAATATAGATAGATGCTTTTGCAACTGAGACTCAAAGCTGATAGAACCCCTGGGCTAAATGAAACTATAGTATTCTAACCAGCCTTAAAATATAGGGCAACTAAATTATAATAATCACTGAATTGGTGTTAACTGAAATTTGGAATATATTTCCTTTATGATGAGATTTTAGCTTACCATACTTGTAGTTTTTATTTGATGTATAGACATACGTCTTTTTAGTTTTATATTAACATATGAACCTGTTGATCATTGCATGCAGAATGCTGTACTTCAGGATTAATTAATGAAGTGTGTTATAAAAGGAAGTGATGTTAGTTGCTAATAGTTTTGATGAAGTCTCCTGAAAAAGACAAAAGCGCTTAAACAGGATGTATTATATATATATATTTTTTATATTTATGCTTGTGAATAATAATACTTTTTACACCAGTTTCCAAGTGTTAAGCATTTTTCACATTGATTTTGAGTGATTCCTAATATATTGTACAGTGCATGCATGAGATTTCTTGTGTACTTACTTATTAATTAATGTAGTATGTCAGTGTGGTTTTCTGCACTCCCTGTTGAAGTAGCTTAGGAAGGTATTATCTTTTTTCAATGAACATTGTGTGTGTTCATTTCCAGACTGAAAATTATCAGGAAAGCTGAAGCATTGTTTTAATTTTTATTTAACCAGGCAATAAGACCCTGCTCTGGGGTAGCCTCACCTGACTGGGTCTGTATAAATGACTTCCTCACGAGACATATGGTAGGCAAATGCATGGTGAGGGAATCAAACCATGAAAGGAAGCAGTTTAATAATATTCTGTTCTAATTACCAACTTCATGCAGACAGTATCTACAATTTAGAAAAGGACTTGTGGGCATATTTTTGCAGCTAGTGTTTTAATGATTTATTTAAAAAATGGAAATATATTTTTCCCCTACAGGTTCAGACTGGCTGACAGTGGCACCAAACACATTAATGGGACCCTTCACATTTCTTCTTACTTTATATGTGTCTCTCTCTTCACTGTTGGCTGGAGTAGCTTAGAAAGCTAATATTATATTGCTTTCAGTGACATTTTTGTGTGGTTAATGTTGAGAAGTGGAAGCAGGGAAAGAATTCTGTATACTGAATTTGTTAAGTAAGTTTTCTGGACACAAATTTCATTTTCCCTTTTCTGGAGTAACCTTGGACTGTGGGTGCTGCATGAGTAATTTGCTTAGATTTAATTAGGTAAATGGAGACTGTAAGAATCAAATCCTGGGGTACAGTCACAGAATCAGCTCATTAAAGCTGATTCTCTGCACTAATTAGCAACTGTAAAATATTGCAGTTTGCAAAGGGACAATGGGCATGTTTTGTCACTGGGTAATTTACGAATTACAAAAAAAAGGAATGAGGTTATATGTGTATATGCATGAGGTTGGTAACATTTCATTTCATTCTGGGAGATATAAAAGACTACTTAGAGTTAACACAAATATGCTCTAACTAACAACCACATAGTTTTGCACATGTCTAAAACAACAGGAAGGTGAAAAGAAGGACACATTTATTTATCTATGTGTTGTCCCAAAAGCTTAACATGTTGAGCAGGTGAGGAGTTTGTGGCTGGTTGGTGGGATTTCCATACATCAAAAACAGACTATGGCTCAAGGTGTACTTAATCGGCAGTTAGGCACAGATAAGGGTTTTATGGCTTTCAAAGCCATAATACACTTCATACTGCTAGGGTCTGGATGAAGAGATGGTAAAATCATCTAGCAAAGTAGAGTAATATGCTAGAACTGAATTCATCTTTAAGTCTTGGTGAGCACCTTCATGAGTTGGACAATGTTTTCACAAAATCTCACCAAGAAGACAGTGATATATACAATAAATTTATATAGCATATATCATGGACAGAAGTAGGTTAAAAAATAAAAAAAGACAGCTGGGTACACAAATCCCAGAATACAAAAGTGCCCAATCCTGGTAGGTGCACTGGTGCCAGGACTGGAAAAAAATGACAGTGAATAATCTTTAAGGCAAGAAAACATTCTTACAATGAGGTTAGGCCAGGCTCAAGAAGAGGATTACCCCCTTGTTGTCGAAGGAAATAGTAGTCCACAAAAACTGACAGGCCAAAAAAGAGCCTTAAAGATAATTGCATGGATCTATTGAGGATAAGAAAGAAATTCTACACTGTTACTATTATACAAGAAGCCCAGAATTTCTGGATAAAAGATATTCAAAAAGATTGAGAGAAATTAGAGGAAAGAAACATACTTGTATAAGAAAGCCTGACAAAAGCTTCAAATGCTAATTTGTATTCATTAACTCCACAGATTCATGAAAAGATTATATAGACAGAAAAACCTTAGGCCATTTGGAAAAAGAAGCAACTGAAAAAGTGTGAAAATATAAACAACCAAACCTAGACTTTTTTGAAAGGTATAAAAAAGAAACATAGACAAAGGGAAAGAAGAGATCTGATATGATGTGGTATTTATGCAAATTAGAAAGCCAAACTAATCAATACAAAAAAGCAGCTCTAAAGATGACTGAAAAAAAATACAGGCAAAGGCACCCAGATATGGAAAATTTCACAATAAGAAAAATAAGATCACAAAGGGGAATGCAGAACAGGAGACTTGTACAGAAAATCCAACACTCGTAACTACATAGCTCTCAACCTCTTAGCACAAAAAAATCTGGACAAAGCCAAAAGTAATGGGGGGGACAAAGCCCTAAAAATAAGGACACATTTTAAATATTGTTCTTATAAACTTAGTGCGTTGCTAGAATAAAAGCCTTTGTGTTACCATGCATTTTCTGAAGGATATGAAGTCTGAAACTCTAATGACTGTCATTATTTATTGAAATTAGTCCTCAATGATTTGCCACAAAAATATGAGGAACAGACCAAACGTATGTGGCAAAAATCTGGACATTCTGTGAAAATCTGCACAGTTAAGAGGTATAACATCACAACATGATTGAAGAGTGAGTCCGCAAACTAAGGAGGAGCAGGTGGAATGGGAAGCATGTAATCAGTTGCCACATGAAGATACTCTCCAGCCTTCAGTAGAAAACCAGTACAAAAACTCAGTTGGAGTTGGACAGCAAGGGAAGGAATAGGAAATGGTGGAGATTCTGACACAGTCAGTGTTGAGGAGTGACACGCCAGTGTGTTCACATAAGAAAGAGCAATGGATGACACAGGATGCAGCTGAAGAGAATATGTCAAATGAAAATGTTCTGGAACTTTCTGTAGAATGCCCACAGGAGATGGAGAACAAAGAATGTGCCCTTAATTTAGAAGAAAATGATCTAAGGGAAGTGTTGTTTGACTTAATAGAGATGTAAAGACATATTATGATTCCCAAATGTTAGAAATCTGATAAAACAAACGAACATTGTAATCAAGACTATTAACAGAAATTCATGTGACGTAACATAATTTAATAGAATATATTACTGTGCTAAATTAATAACAGCCTTACCACAAAATACAGGGAACTATGGGAAAAGAAGAGAGGAACTCAAATGGCATCATGGAAGTATCCAATAGAGAAAACACTATATCAGTTAAAGAAAGAAGTTTCACTGTTAGAAGAGTACAGAAGAGGCAACAGATCAAGAAGAATACTTTAAGATAGACATGATAAAAGCAATATGCTCTGTCAGAAAAGACCAACGTCTGTTGTACACTATTACAAATAATAAACTGAATATATCAGCACATGCAGAAAAACTTACAAGACATGCAATTAAATGTGAAGGGATAGTACAAAATACATGATTCACAGAGAACTGGGAAATAAACCAAAAGGAATAGAAATACCACTAAAAAAGAAGAAATAGACACATTTTGGAGAAATGTCTATGAAGACCATGTGGAACATAATAAAGATGTTGAATGGATAGAAGAAGTAAAAGAAACACTAAGAAGTTCAAATGTACAGGATGTGAAATGGGATGAAGTAATGGCCAGAAAAACTAAAACAAAATTAAGAAAAGCTCCTAATTGAAAAATCCTTGCCCAGATCCAGTACCTGAGTTCTGACCAAAAGTATTAACATCTTCAAATGAAGATTTAGCCCTGAGAAAGTACTATTTATGTGCACCCCAAACAGACAATTTGACGTTTGACAGCATTCCACATTCATGGATAAAATAGTGCTTACAGAGGTATAAGAAACACCCTTGATTGATCGGTTACAGTGCAGTGACCATGAAGCAATGGCAAACTGCTTTGCAGCTAAGCCATGATAAAGGACAGATTATTATCCCAGAGATAAAAATTCAAAGGTGGATATTTCAGGGAGACTCTTTGTCACTGTTGCTCTTTTGTCTTGCCCTTAACCCATAAAGCTGTCTACTTAGACTATGATATGGTTACAAATTGACTCTCAGAAAACAAATTATATAAAGACTTATCTTCTTTTTGTGGATGAGTTAAATTGTATAGTTCATCAGATGAGGAACTGAAAGGACACCGGAAACTTTCTCACACAATATAAGTATGTCATTTATTCTTGATAAATGTGCAAAAGTAACATTTAAAGCAGGAAAGCTCCAGCACAAAGAAAATATCAGGCTGGGACAGGAATGTGATATAAATTAATTTGAGCAGGAAGGAGTGTATAAATATTTGGGATTTGATGAAGGATTGACAATGAAACATGAACAAATGTGAACAAAACTCAGTAAAGAATATTTTGGAATATTAATATTAATACTGAATACAGCTCTGACATTTATGAGCAAAGACAAAGCTATACACTAATTTGATCTTCCTATTCTAACTTATAGTTTTGGGTGACTGACTGGGCTTAGAAGGTATTAGATCAACTGGTCAGGAAAACAGGAAAAATGCTTCAGCCGTATCAAATGATATATAAAAATCAGTGAATACCAAGACTATATATTCCTTGTTCTGAAAGAGGTATGGGCTTCCTCGAAACTTATTACATGTATAGATCTGCAATCATAGGACTGCATTTATATATGCTGACTTCACCAGATGCAAACATAGTGAAAGTTTTAAAACATGAGAACAAGTCTAAGATGACTTCCCTTCCTATATTAGCAGAATTATATCAGTATCAAGCAGGAATGGAAACCAAACCAGAAGTAGACAAAAATCAGGCAGCAACTGAATGTGCCCAAAAAAAAAAAATATATGGAGAATGATCTGATGAGAAGGCAAGAGATGTGTAAAAAGCATAAATATAGTTGCAAGGAGAGGTGAATTTAAACCAGAAGATGAAAGATTAATATTGGTAGCCCAGGACAGTAGTCTACATACACATTGGTTTGCAAGGTCCATTGAGCATGTTCATAGGTTCATAGGTTCATAGACGATATGTGGGAGAAACAGACAAATGCAGGTTCTGTAAAACAGAACTGGAAAGAGTTATGCATTTCGTTGCTGGTTATGATACACTAATGGCAAAGAGGCTGTATACTGAAAGGTATAATAATGTACAAACTGCTGCATTGGGGATTGTGCAAACATTACAGTACTGAAGTAGATGAGAAGCACTGGAAATGTGAGACACAATGCATTATAGAGAATGATGAAGTTTATATCACATGGGATCACCCAATATGAACAGTTCAAAAAATAGATGTGAGAAAGCCACAAGCACTCCATGAAAAGAATGCAAAAGTAGCACTGATCATTGAAATTGCTGTACCCAGTGATTACAGCATCTTATGTACAGAGACAAACAAAGTCATAAAATATTAGGATTTGTAGATAGAAATGAGGACAGTGTGGAAGAAGGATGCCCAGACAGTTCAAACAGTAGTAGGAGCAATGGGTCTCATGAAGAAGAATGTACAGTGTTATTTAGAAATGCTACTGATACAGGTAAGTCCATATGAATTGCAGGAGTAGTTAATTCTGGGCACATTGCAGGTGCTGCGAAGAGCACTTTTGCCTAACATCCAAAACTGAAACAATACTAATTTCACAAACTTTATCATACTTTGAGATAGGGATGGTGCCTATTCCCATCATGGCATTGGAAACCCAAAAGACTTTGAGAAATTAAACTGCTACTAGTGTTCTGTACTTACTGTTCTGTACCTGGTAATACTGGGAGAAGAAAAAGAAGGTCCAAGTGCTACAAAGAATTATGATTAGGTCTCTGATCTTAACCAGCTTATGTATGTGAGGTACAGATATCAAAAGTCACATGTCAAGGTTTTCTTGACACTGATTTTGAGGTGAATTTCACTACAATTGATTAGAATTAGTTTGTTGACAACAGAAAAGCATCTATATTACTTATTTCCATTAAGAAAGCTAATTTGCTACTTTCTGATTTGTATTTTCTGAGCTACCATTAACTACTTCTTTCTTTGGCTTATGGACCTCATCCAAGGATGAACTTAGTAGAACATTAAAACAATGTTCCATGATAACATTTCCTTTTCAAAATTCTACATCATCATTGTAGAGAAAGGATAATGAAATCAAAAACTAAAAACATAAAAAACAGAAACATTAGTGAAGAATTTGCAGCTATGATCCAGGTGACCAGTATGTGATTAAACAAAGAAACATGAGTGCTGTCAGTCCCATGTATAGGCAGATGTAGGCCTGCTTATCAAGTAAGGAGGGAAGATGTCCAGCTAGCTTCTTGACTAATGTCCACAAGAGTGTAGGTGATATCAGTCAGTGTAACTCTGCTCTGCAAAGAGGTATATTATGCAGTGTAAGGACAACACCATAGACTCCTACAATATATCTGCAACTTGTTTGCTAAACAAGGCATTTTCCCGGAGATTTGGGAGAATGCCACAATTATAACCCTCCCTAAGAACTTCCATCCATAACCCCTTTGATCCTTCCTAATTACATCAATCCATCCATACCCCCTCCATTTTTTTTGTTTTCTTTTCACCATTTCTGCATGTGGGTTGGGGTATCATATCAAGAGTAACCATCATCTACAGCCAATATTCATGCCACCAGGTAACTAGCCCTTGCAAGCATTGCCTTCCAAAATATTCTCAAGTTTGACAATATTTTAACTTAATGTAAAGAAAAATACTAAAAAAAAGTTTCATAAACCGCCTGCATTCCCATCCTAGAACACAGTATTCTCTGTTTAGACATCAGGCTGGGCTCAGGTTAAGTCATTGTACTTTAACAACTTTGTGGCTACTGATGGCATTCTTGCCACCACTGATAAAGACCTTTTAACAGGAGCTTTCCTCACAGATGAGAGCGGAGCATGTGCTCACCATTATCTTTATATTAGTAACGTAACAACTCTGTGTTTAGCGATACCTTACTAAACTGTTGTCTTCAGGCTGACTGCTCCATTGGAAGTTTAATGCCCAAACTGGGTTTTCTTACTTAGTCTCATACTACCTATATGCTTCACACAAACCTAACTAGCCCTTCTTATTTTATCTCTGCATGAAACCTCTTCCAATTGCACTCCCAAAAATCAAACTCCAGCTATATGCATGCAATATGAACATTTACAGATCTTCAACTTCTGAGATTACCTCACCTGAGCAAGAGCTCAAAAGCCAAATAAGCTGGCTGATGCAAACTGATGTTTTACAAAATCTTAACAAACCTTATGATATTTAGGTCACACCTGCGAATGAAACATCAGTGTTTTATATTGGTATTAGTTACTGCATCTCAGGGCCACCTAAATAAACCCCTGCCTGCTCTAGATAGTCTGCCTTCAGGTAACAGAAATATCTAGAAATACATACATTATTCTAATTATATGGCACATACTTCTCAACCTCTTAAAGCAGGAAATCTGTACAAAGTCATACATAATGAGGGACAAAGGACCAAAAATAGGGACAAGTTTTAAATATTGTTCTCACAAACTTACAAAGTTGATAGAATAACAGGTTTTGCATTAGCATACATTTTCTGAGGGTATGAAGTCTGAATCTCAAATGTAGGTCAATATTTTCTATCTTCAGTCCTATGACTTTCCAGTGTTTTGCCAGAGAATCACAATTTTATTGAGAAACAGACCAAAAATATAAGGCAACAATCGGGTCATTATGCAAAAATCTGTACCATTGAGAGGTATGATATGGCATTTTATTTTGAGATGAATATGTTAAATAGATTTATTTTTCTTTTGACTCTGTTGCAGTTCCAGGATAGAGTAGTATCTGTCTTTTTACATAATTTTAATTAACAAGTCAAGATGTTAATGTTCTCCTTTTTTGTGCAGTGAAGAGATTTCCCACTTCATTAAGTATAATAGAATTGGTGACATAGGCAAGAGCACACTAGCAGCACAGCTAGAACATCAAATCCACAATTAATCTTACAGCCCCCCCCCCCAAAAAAAAAAAAAGTCTGTATGTATTGCAGAGAATAACCAAGAAGAACTCTAGATTTATATACTTTGTCTTCCTCTAATAATCACTACATACTCAGATAAAAGCAAAATGGCTGTATTCCAAAGAACATCCACATTTCCTTTTCTGTTCTTTCCTGAATAAACTGCCAGAACTGCTCTCATTTCCATACCTAGAAGTAGATTTCTGAAACCCCCAGTACGATCCTATCTAACAATGCCATTGTTTAAGTTGCCAAAATGCTGTGGTCATTCTATTATAAAACTAACAAAACTCTGGACACTTCTCCTCCCACTCTCATAAAACTTTCAGACTATGAACATTGAAAATCAATTGCTACATTTTAAAGAGTCATATAAAATGGTGTTGATTCACAAATATGAAAAGTATTTTGTATTTTTATACCATGCTGGATTTGAAGAATGCCCCTTATTGATTATTTCATTACCATAGACAAAAAATTCACATAAATATTTTAAACTGAGATAAAGCTGTAGAAATTTAATAATTATAACATAAAGTCAGACTTATTCATGTTGTGATACCAACTATATGCTGTGCACCCCCTGTACAACCCATATGCAGTATCAGAATGCTAAAATGCATTACACATGGAAACATTTTTTTTTAATTTTGTACAGAAGTTGCCAGTCAATATCTACAATTCATACGCAAAAAGGTAGCCTGTGAAGTTTAATATCTGAAAAATGTTTACATTAATGGATGGAGGCTTTCCTGATCTGAGGTATATGAAAGCTGCTTCACATTATTAGCACAAAGAAAGCTGCTTATCACACATTTGTATTAAACATACAGTGATATACAATTCTAATCTTACTGCTAACAAATCAGTGAATACTGCTGTAAGATCAGAATGCACAGGAATGATTTATTAGTAATGCTGCTGTTCAGAAATGATTTTTTCAAACAGCCTAACAAGACTATCGTAAAACTACCATTGCAATATTAAAAATCTACATATTTTTGTAATAAAGATTTTAAAACTATCACATATCTGCAACAGAAATACTTATCATACACACTTCTATTTTATTGCACACTTCATTTTTAAGACTGTGAGTGCCATATCATGGTGAACTATGCCCAAAAATACAATTTTGAAGTTTGGGGTGCTCTTACTGTAAGCACATATATAAACATAGGCATTTAAGTTGTTATTATTAAAACACTATTTAACTTTAAAGCTGCTTTTTTGCTGTAGTGTCTAGAAAGTAGGAAACATGTTAAACACCTGACTGACACACTTGATAGTAGTACAATAGAAATATGATAATTAGGAATAATGAGCATAAAAGTCTCCATTTTACAAAAGGCATAGAACCAAAAATGCTGAAGTGAAAGCAAAGAAACAAATTGTATTTGCCAGTAAGCTACACAAATGACTGACAGCAGTCTGCCATCCTAATGAAGTATATAAAAGGAAGAAACAGCGCATCTATTTAAAGGCAAATCTAGAAGACTTTTGCAATCCAATAACAACCTTCTCTAGTAAAACAGATGGCCAGTTTTGTCAGTAGCCTATGTCCACCTGATCACCCTGGAATGTTACTGTTTCTTTGACTTTACAAATCCTCTCCACATTTTAATGCACTGCCTATGCAGAAATACTGTACTTTATGTCTCCTGTAAGTCCTTCCTTTTTATCTTGAATTTTTAAATCATGCTGCCTTATTTATCTCATCTTCTTAACCAAATTATATTGCTCTTGAATTTAAGCCATTCTAAGTACTGAAAAATTGACAGATCTGAAATAGGATTAGGCAGGAAATATATCCCTATAGCTTTGCTAGAGTTGTGTCACAATTATTCCCAGACTGATTCATTTTTCTGATACCAACTTTTTCACATCTAGAGAGTTTGTTCTTTACTTATCAGGTGACATATGTTTGGAACTGCCAGGGACAGTACCTAAATGGGCAACATTAAGAGGTCCTTAAAATCTTTCCTCTTACCCAAACATATTTATCCATTGCTGAAAAGTATGGGTTCTATGCTAATTCAGTCTGAAAAGATTTTAATTTTATTGATAATTATTCTGTTTTGTCTTGTGCTTCAGGAACATATTTAAAGTAAAATGTGTTGTGCTCATTTCAATTGATCCATGTCCGGTTATCTTCAAATAAATCTGACTGTCTTAGCCTGATATACAGAAAATAAAAAACAATTACGAAAAAAAAGTATGCATAATAGAAACTGAACTTGCAAGTTCAGTAAAATGGGCAGTCTCAAATTTGAACCTGAAGACAATCAGGCAAATAAGTATTTAACCTAGGTATGTGAATTCTTGTAAAATCATATTTGAAATGCTGACTGTGATGAAAGATGCGGTAGTTATGCTAGTAAAATAAATGTGAAATAACTGCCCAAAAACTATTTGTGAAACACACAGTGAATATAAAAGTCTAATAGAGCATTCCAAGTGAAGTATACATAATGAGTGAGATGACCTTTAAAGCAAATATTGCTGTTGTAAAACTGCACTCTTTTTGAATGAGTCTGGTGCTGTTTTCGTAAAGCAGTGTAGAGTTTTCTCTCCCATGTTGAATCATAACCAGAATTCCATTGCAGGATTGTTTTTTCAGCTCCGACATAAACTGAACTTAGATTATTCATATGGCAAAAGATATTGAACACAAACTATTGCATAGCCACAGGACAGTGGCAGAATGTGTTGCCAGTCCTTAAAATGATGTCCATTGAGGATGATGCCTATTCTAAAATAAGTAGCTGCCTTGTGAATAATGCAAATAAATGTACCTCTCATGTAGCATTAGCAGGATAGTGATAAATGTAATGCACCATGTCTAACACAGACAGTGAGCTGTACAGAGTTAAGAGTAAAATAATGTAAAGGAGCTTTACGTAACGAAGATGTTAACAGTATCAACCACAACAGAGTGCCCACAGCTGCACCTTTTTTTATAAATTTGAATTGTATTGTTTCATGTTGGTAGAATAATAAAGAATACATTTTTAAACTGATGGAATAAAACACAAGGCTATAGGTTGAAGTTATTAGCAGTACCTTGCCCTTCAAACTGCCCCCCCCCCTTATCATAGAGTTGGGTTAATGTTTTATAACTTTTTTTGTGTGAAAGCATCTTGCAAGCAAAATACTGAGACAGTAGAAACAGAATGACATAGCTAGATTAGAAAGTACAGATAATGAGAAATAACTGACATAATGTGCAATCAGAACAGAGGAAAAAGGAATCCAAGAAGGGCACAAATCAGTCCAAACGAAATACAACTGGAACTGTTTGCAATGAGCACAGCAGTCATGGAATTGCTAATGTTGTTGTAATACATCATTTTCTAGTGTGTTTGTCACTCAGACAAACAGATAGAGAGATGGCAGAGAGGGCATAAGAGTTGTAGGGAGTATATCACACATATAGGAAATATAGTTTGTATCTGTATCATCATTTCAGTATCATCTGATAAGTAACTAATCCTGTTCCTGAAGCTCTTACCTTTAGTAATTCTTATTTGTTGTTCCTTCCTAATGGCAAACTATTCTTATCAGATTTTGGAGGAAGGTCTTTTTGTGAATTTTCTTAAGACAATCAGGCTTCTAGATGCTAAATTTGAATTATGGTCTTTATAACTGATCTCTCACTGAATGAAGTATATGCCATAGTACACAGATTTATATTTTGTAGTCATTTTTTGCATATAGATAATCAAACATATAATTGATATTTTCATTATGAGCTTAAAATACCTTTATTGAAATCATAGTTTAACAGATGTGCAATTTTCTAGGAATACTATAATTTATTCTGTCTTTTTCTCAAAGGTGTAGTTATCCAATTAGTACAGGAAGCAGCAGATGTTGGGTACAATGTATGTATGATTTCTGTTTCTGCCAGTATTTAAAACATGTAGGTGAATTACAGTCATAGCAATTAATGTAATTGATATATCTTTGAATTATACAATAAGTGTGAAACATCATTCAAACATTAATACATCATTTTTATCAAAATAATCCCTGGCTGATGTCAAGTAGTCCACTTCGGCTCTAGATGACTGTCACTGTTGAAGTGACACCTGACTCAGTGGTAAAAATGGGAAAAGGGGTTGTGGATGGATGGAAGGAGGGTGAACTAGTCCCAGCATCAAAGAAGCTAGATTGTTTTAAGTATTAACCAAAACTAGACAAATCAATCCATTCTCAGTAGGTTTGTTTCAGACTTTATTTTATTATTTCATATTTTCTGTTCATTGTTTTGTTTTAGTCTGGGAACAGTACCTCTGTGGGGACAAATGGAGGAAATGATTAATGTGGATCATTGTGGATTCTGTTCTGTCTGCGAATTAATGAATTGGCTTTGGTCCTTTCACAGATATCAAAGGGGGTCATGGTAATTACACACTAAGGTCTAAATGTGTTTTATAGACTCAGAGGAGGCACATGACGTTTGTACCTGAAATGCCTTGTGTTAAATATTACAGCAGTGTTAGTTCACAGGAGTAATGCTTCTTGTCATTCAGTCTGTCTATTAGAGACGGGAGAACAGTGACCCTAATCTCAGCATTAAGGTGAATATAATTAACAAAAGACACCTTATCTCCACTCTTGTTTGTTATTTTCATGGACAGGATATCAAGGAACAGCCAGGGTTTAAACAACATGCAATCTGAGTATGTGAAGGTGTCTTTGTTGTTTGCAGATAATTATGTCCTTAAATTGTCAATTTCATAGAATGCTGTTCATCTATGGGAATGCAGTCATATATATTTTTTCTAATTATTATGGTTTAGTATCTGCTTCTATGTGCACATCTTCCTCCTTGGGATCGGTATATTCAATTCCATTTTGTTGTAGCTCAGAGCAGATCTGAGCATTGCCATTTAGATTCTTGACATAATTATAAAATGCCTTGTGGTTGTCTTTGGAATCTTTGGCAATTTTATTTTCGTAACTAGCTTTGGTGGATTTTATGAGGGATCTCAGCTTCTTACTGAGGCTGGTAAGGGAGTTTTTTGCATCCTGGGATTTACCTCTTTTCTGCAACAGTTTCTTCATTCTGTTGTGTAGTTTGTTTAAGACAGGGGACCACCAGATTGGCTTCCTTTTTTTGGAGGAGAGCGTCTTGGTTCTATTTGGGATGGCACGATTCATGCACAAGTGGATGTGCTCGTACAGTACTTTAGTGTAGGATTCAGCAGTTGAACTTTCAGATCCCATTGCATGGGTGTCATGACGTTTGTCACTTCTGACTTGAGTAGCATGAGGTTGCCTTTGGAGAAATTTTTTACAGAGGTTTCCTTACTGGGGGGTGGGGTGGGTGGGATGTGGATGTCAAGGGTGATTTGCTTATTGTCAGACCTTACCAATGAGAGGGTGATAACTGGTGTGGAGTATCTATCTCCCATGTTGGTAATAACCAGGTCTAGGATACTGGAGCCCCTGGTGGGACAATGGATTAGTTGATCCAGGGGATTGGAATTTATGAATTCCAAGAACCATTGGGAAAAGGTGTTGGTACCCAAATAGTTTTCCCAGTTAATGGCAGGGTATTTGAAATCACCCAGTATTAGGGTGTTTGGTTGTATCTTAATATTTTCCAGTATGTTTAGAAAGGTATAGTGAGAATCTTTGGGCATAGTGGGCAATCCGTAGCAAGCTACAATTTGGATTGCAGTCTTACCTAGTGTTAGTTGTACCTAGAGAATTTCAGATGCATTGTGTTGGGCAACTAGCCTGTAGGTGTGAATATCCTTGGTGAATATGGACACTCCTCCACCTTTAGTGTTTCGGCCTTGGTTTGGTGGCCAAAACGTGTGGTAAGAGCTGTAGCCTGGTATTGCAGGGGCGTTCTCTGGAGCCTTGAACCAGGTTTCAGTTACTGCACAGATATTAATGTTCTCTATTTTTAGGAGTGCCTCGAGAGAGTGCATTTTGAGGTTTAGACTTCTAGCATTGAGTAGCATTACCTTCAGATTTTGGGCATTATTGTCTGCCTCTGTCTATCAGAGGCATGGTGGCCAGTAATGAGATGGATTTCCAATTTTCCATCCATTGGTCATGGTTACGCTTAAATAGAGTTAGAGATGACTCTGCTTCACATGGATGGGACCCTAGTCCAGAGCATGGGGATCCATTGAGAGGCATCTGTCTTGTCAACATGTCTTATTTATGTCACAAGCAAAATTGAAATCCTTGGATCTAGTGGTTCTGATGCTATTCTTTTTGTGGATGTGCAAAAGGTCCATCAGAGCCGGCTCCAAGGATGCCTGGTATGCCAGGCATAGATTGCTTCTTAGTAACATATAGGAGACAAAATATAGATAAGACTTTAAGTCGATCTGTTTACGACAATGTGATTATATCCTGCATTTTCTTGGTAAGTAACCTTTGAGGGCATTCCAGCTGTTCCATATGTTTAGTTAGGTACATGACAAAGTGGCCATTATACTCAATGATGGGTCTGATAAGGGGTGAATAAAATGGCACTATGACTTTTCTTGAACCTGCATACCATGCCTATACTTATAAGTTGGGTGACAGAAAGATATTCTTACTACTTTGGCCACGTGTTGGTCAAAAACCAGATTACTGTCTACATATGTTCCCAGTTCACTGACAACTGGGTCATCTCTTAGGGTGTCTTACTGATGGAGTAATTTGCCTGGCTGGCAGTTTTTCAAAAAGGCACTATAATGCATTTCTTGGCATAGACTTTTAGTCTGTGACTTTTGCACCAGTCATTTTGTCTGTGTCAGACCCTCTTGTAAGATATTTGTGTCATGGGGGAAGTCAGTGAAAGCTCCCAATTTGCAATCATCTTTGATCTAGAAGCCCTTGACATAAACTTTTATGTCTGAAATTAGAAGCAAAATTTGTCACAGCATGGAGCCATGAGGTACCCTGCTGCAGACTGGTCTCTTATAGGAGGTGGTATTGGCAATCCTGACTTCCTGAGTCCTGGGTCCTGTCTGCAAGCCAGCTGGCAATCCAACAAGTCATTTAAGGGTTTATGACCTATTCAGTGAAGTTTGTCAACTATACCTACATGGGATGTTGTATCAAATGCCTTAGCCAGGTCCAGGTTGGTAGTTTGCACCATTTTCCTGTCATCTTCTGACTTGGTGATCTTTTCAAAGACGTTCACAGATTTCATAGGCTTGATCTTCCATTGACAGTCAAACTGGGTTGGATCCAGTGTCTGAAGGTAACTTATGTCTTTGTTGATCATTTCCGTGAAAATTTGTTCCATGGCTTTGCATATTAGACTAGTCAGAATAATAGGTCTGTAGTTACTGGGGGTCAGATGATGGTTCACCCTTGTGAGGTGGAATAACAATTGCAGTCCTCCATTCTCATGGTACAAAATCTGTTTTGAGACTATAATTGAAAAGTGACTCAAATGGTCCTTACAGGTCATGTTTCCAGTTATTTAAAAGGCATCCAAGATGTTGTTGTGACCCACTGAGGTTGTGTTTTTGGCCATAGCGAGCACAAAAGGGACCTGATCCCAGTTAATAGTTGGGGGACATATGTTAGTATGTATTTCATGGAGCGAGGCAGGGGAGAGTGGATGTAAAGTCTGAGCTGAATTTGTTTGAACTTGGTGAAGGTGGTATGACTGACTACCAGTTCAGCACTCTGATGTGTGCTGCCTTGGAGGTTTTGGACATAGCTGAAGAAGGCCTTGAGGTTGTCTTTAGCCTGTGAGGCTATCTTGCTCTTGTAAGTGGCCTTGCTGGACTTAATTAGTCCTCTTAGTGTTCTGTTTAATTTAATAAAAGAGCCTCTATCATTATGGGAGTTGATCTTTCTGATTTTAGCCATTATTTTTTTTTTCTGTATGTTATATTTCTTTTTTTCTTTGGGTTATGTACCCTATTTTGTTATATACCCTGTTAAGATCAATATTGCTCTTCTGATTTGTTTTCTCCTGCATCTCTCCCACAAACACATTAACTGTCCTAACTGATCAAGACTACACTATAATAACTGCACTAGAAGGAATTGCATTAAGCCACTGGTTTCCCAGATGCTCTGAAGTGCATTTTACAGCTTTAGACAAACTTCTCATTCAACAGTAACCTGAACACAAATCATGATTAAGGCAAGAAATTCAGTCTTAATGTTCAATTTTTTTTTTTCTTGCTACTTTTCAATGCACCCTAACTTACCAAAACTTCACTGTAATAAACAAACAACCAGAAGTCATAGGGTTATTGATGCATGCATTTTATAGCTTAATGCCCAAAGCTGACCAAATAGCAGTTCATAATAAATGAAGACAGATGCGTGTGATGATACATAAATCATATCAGGAAAAAGTACCACCCTCCCTACCCCTGAAAAAATGTAGTCACTTTCTCTGTACCCCCCACTTTAAGTTGCAATGAAAATTATGGTGTAAATGGTTACAGTAATATTCTTCACGTTGCTGCTGTCATAGGCTTCCTCGTCACTACCTAAAAAAGGCAGCCACCTTCTGTGTATCTTCATATAAGAAATTGACAAAATTGAAAATAAAAAAAACAAAAGAAAAGGAATGTTTTTGCTGTAAGACACACAAAAAACAGAATGTATCTTTATCCTACACAAAAGGATAGACACCTGTATATACATCTGATATTTAATTGTGAAGAAAGTGAAAAAAAAACTTACAGTAATGTCTCTATTTTACTTTTACACAGACACTGCTACTATACAAGCTCAGTGACCCTTTCTGCATCCCTGTGATGTGTGTAAGGAAATTAAAAGAAGTAATGGAACACTACCCCCAGCTCAGCCTAAGAACATGACATCTGAGATTTGGTAAGGAAATTAAAGAAATGATAACATCATCCCCAGCTCACCACACAAGCTATATTGGCCTTCTGTGAGTAGCTTCTGTGTACAGCTCTGAGCAGTGTTGATTTTAAACTAGGTGACATTCATGACAAAGGCCACTATTAAGCATGTGTCAAAATGCTTTCCTCTTATTTATTTATTGTTTTAAGTTATTTTATTATTTGAGGATGACTGATCAAATTGAGAAAGTGCCAAAACATTGGGGGTTAATTCAGTAAAGCCTACATGGAGCTATTCCTTATGTAGGAATAGTGTTAAATCTCAGAAAAGATACATGTCTGCTGAGCAATCCAGGAAACAAGGCTCAGGGTTTGCATGAGCTTCCCAGCACTGTCCAGACACTGATGATATTGCAGAATGCAAATCACCTCATTTGCTGGTGAAAACCATGCAAAGGAGGTGGTTTTGTGATCCAGGAAGCAGATGGGCATCCGTGTCGGTGCCATGTCTGCAGGAAAAATGTATGCGGTTACTAACCATGTACCACAATGTAAAAATAAAACAGGGGCTGTGAAAACTCAAAGAAAAGCATGTATTAGGTATAGTAGGCATGCCAATGGTCAAAACTATGGCCACTGACATTTAAAAGTGATGCAATTAATAAAAAATTAAAATCTTTTTTTATCACGTCACATTTAAGCAATGTGCAGCAATGTGCAAACATAGTTGTTGTTGTTGTTTGTCTTTCGGCTTTTCCTGGTTAGGTGTTGCCACAGCAGAACTCCGGTCCGCTAATGATTGGCAGTAGATTTTCACGAACGCTGAGGTGCCAGCTTGACGTCCAACCTTCAACGAAGGCACGGCCATTTACGCACGTCTTTCGAACGCCCACCCAACCGTGGGGAGGACATGCAGACTCCACACAGAAGGCACGCCCCACACTCCAGCCTAGAATCAAAC
Organism: Protopterus annectens; assembly: GCF_019279795.1. Classification (NCBI taxonomy): domain Eukaryota; kingdom Metazoa; phylum Chordata; order Ceratodontiformes; family Protopteridae; genus Protopterus; species Protopterus annectens. The sequence goes on from NC_056739.1 coordinate 227,155,818, forward strand.
GGGAGAGCCTCTTGCTGTGAGGTAACAATGCTACCGCTGCACCACAGTGGATCAATGTGCAAACATAGTAGGTTGCAAAAAAAAAATTGAAATAGTAAAATATGATATTTAAAGTTATATCAAAGTTTCCCATTATACTGGTCAGCATGCAGAGTCATACAGTGGTAGGTTATACTGGTTGCTAAGGACATAGGTTCTGGTGTAGTGCAGTATCTAGGGTATACACAATTAGGTGTATGCAAATAAGCTAAGTTTATTGAATAGCAAAATGGGCCATTGTGTCTGCAGGTACTAACTGTGTAAGGGCTAGAACCATGGTAGTGTAGGCAGAAGAGATAGCTGACATGAAAAGGGGGTGAGTCAGGGTTTGTGTAAGCACATTGGAGCTCAGCAGCTCCTGTTTGCTCTCAGCTAAGAACAGCTAAGTGGGGTGGGGGTGTCTGAGGCTGCTAAGTTGTGCTTAGCTGCTTAAAGAAAAGATAAGCATGCTTGTGTACAGGGGAGGTCTCTTTCTGCTCAGCAATGTTTACACTAGCACCACAGGTTTGCGTGGCACGCCCCAGGGCTCAGCAGTGAAAGAAATTAAAAAAAAGGGGGGGATAGCCTGGGAAAGCCAATCAAGCATAAATGACTGATAACCCCTGTTCCACTGACACTGGCCCATTCAAAACCCTTAATAATATAGCTGGCAGGTGGAGTGTATCATAGTCAGCTAATCACCCAGGCTAAAGTATGCATACACCCTTCAATCTGATTTTTCCCACATACTCTGCACCATTGGAGTACACACTTGGGAATTTTAACAAACAAAATGATAGGGGCTGCTGCTGCTCTGCTACATCTGTGCATTCTACAGGCTGAGATCAGTGATGATGATGATGATGGCAATAGGCCCAGAATGAGGAGGAGAAGAGTGTTTAGCCCCATGGTAATCTTTCAGGGGCTACATGATCTGGAGATAGTAGAGCCCTACAGGGTGGGCAGGGACATACCACAGCAACTCATCGAGATCTGCTGGCCTCACCTCAGACCCACAGCTAACAGAGGGGAACCCATCCCAGTGGAAACAAAGGTACGTGTAGCGTTAAGAATACTAGCTATAGGTACTTTACAAAGACCTACTGGGGACATCATGGGGATCTCACAGGCATCTGCATCCATGGTACTCCACCAATTCCTGGATGTAATGCTAACACATGCCAGTGAGCATATTTATTTCCCCAACACCCCTCAGGAGAGGACCAGCAATATGCATCTCTTCCACCATGTAGCACACTACCCAGAGGTACTGGGTGTCATAATCTGCACTCATGTGCACATCAAAGCACCACCTAGTGTGGAGGGTAGAGTCTAAGTCATGCGCAAGGGGTATCACTCCATCAACTGCCAGGTCATGTGCAATGCCTGGGCATTATCATGAATGTGTGTGCTGGCAGCCCTGGCAGTTATCACAACTCCCACATCTGGCACGCATCACAGCTGTACTAGGCATTTGCCAGGGAGGACATCCCGTACAGCCATCTAGTGAGGGATGCTGGTTATGCACTGGAACAGTGGATGATGACACCCATCAGAAATGCACACACACACCAATTGAAGAATGCCATGCGGCACACACACAAACTAGGAACATTGGGAAGCATTTGTTTGTGCTGCTCAAGTCACAGTTCTGCTGCCTTCACATATCTGGTGGAGCCCTGAAGTACTCTCCAGCCACATGTGCACACACGTTCATAGTATCTGCCATGCTACACAATATGATCCTGCAGAAACTGCTGCAGCAAGAACATCACAGGGAAGAGACACACAGCCCCCCCACCATTGCTATGGTCTCCACAGGCACAGGGAGACTCGGAAGAGGAACCCCTTGATCCTGACCCTGTAGGCAGACATAGGTGTGCCCAGTACACCCTGACCTTGGCAAAGAGGCAATGCATAGTACATACACTGACACCCTAGGGGCTCAGGGACTGCCAACTCACTCCAGCTCACATACACACAGTAAAATGGATGCCAGTCACATCACAGTATCTATACCTTACCACTGATAGGCTGTGTACTGCCTGCATCTGACAGAGTCAGCCATGAAGCACTGTCCTCTCAACTGCTGCTGGTACAGGGTAAGTCACTCTTGTTAACAATAACTGAATGGGGTAGTAGACTGTGGTAGCATATGTATGGTATTGCTGCATGTATTCATGGGAATGCAGTGGGTTACCAGGATAGCAGCAAACAACAGGCAGCTATGTAGGACAATGGGAACTCTCCCAAATACTGGCTGACCCAAAATATGCAGTAGACCCTAAGCCAGCAAAATCCACTGCACTATGTGAGGGACTTACAAACAGTGGGGTCAAAAGACAAATGCATGGATGTCAATGTTGGAGTCATATACATAGCCCTAAACCTCTTACAGCAAGAAATCTCTAGAAAGCCATAAAGAAATGTGGGGCAAAGGCCCAAAAACAGGGACAAGTCTTAAATATTGCTCTTACAAACATAGAAACTTGATAGAATAACAGGTGTTGCAGTAGCATGAATTATCTGAAGGGCAAGAAGTCTCAAACTCAAATGTCTGTCATTACTTTCTAGTCTTTCAGTCTTTAATGATGTCACTATTATTTTCCACACAACCACAATTTTATGAAAAATGGACCCAAAATATGAGCCAAACATCTGGACAGTCAGTGGAAATGTGTACAATTGAGAGGTATACCCTCCCCCCAACACACCCATGTTCCCAAAGAAATGCAGTAACATTTAAGCTTGTAGGGTAATAGCAGCAGACCACACATTCCCACGGCTGTCCCAATCAACTTGCTAACTTGCTCCATGTCCACAATATGCAGGGGCTCAATGTGCTATGTCTGTGTGTGGTTAATAGTGTCAGGATGTAGACAGCACTTATTGTAGGCTGTTGTGGCTTAGTGATTTAAATACAATACTATGGTTGACAGGGTCTGTGGTTTGAGCCTGGCTATACCAACTCTATTGTATGTGGGCTACACCTACAGCAGGAGTTGTACATACTGTCCACAAGTCAATATTTATTACTGCAGGAAAGGAGGGACAGGGGGCCACACATATGGACAGTACACAGCTCAAAGTAGCCTACACATTGCCTAGTAGAACAGCAGGTTGTGACAAGTCAGTCTAGTGCCAGGTTATAAATGGCTGCCACATTACTGTGTCAGTACTGACAAGTCAGTGGGCACTATCAATACCCCAGGAATGACAGGATATCACAGAATGTTTACACATATGCCTCATGTATCTGTTCTGCTTCTCATAACATTGCATTTGTCTGCCAAACTATGTGCAAAACAATAAAGGTTGATGTGAAACATCAATGACAGACAGTTGAGAAGTAAATGTCATACCCATAAGAAAATGCAAGCTAATATAAAAGTTCCACTAACAGTCTATGTTTGGAAGAGCAATAGTAACACCCTGTCCCATATCTGGACCTGTGTCTAACTGTTATATATGGGCCTGTCCAGATGTCAGTCTGTAACAGCTATGGCCAACACGTAGCCTTATAATAACACTACAACACATGTATATATATATATATATATATATATATATATATATATATATATATATATACACAGTGGGATGCAGTCATGAGTGAATTACAAAAAATAACAGATACAAGATGACATTAAAACCCCATAAAACAATTTAAAGTTAGATAAAGCACATAGTGTAATGGTTCAATTGAGGAAAACAAATTCAAAGTGTATACAACGTCTTATAGACTACGCTGATGTAATGTTATCAATAAAAATGACGCAGCCTAGATAAATATACCTAGTACTATACATTTAAAACACTTTTATTTTTGGTAGGCCTTCCTGACCTCAAGGGGCTCTCAATAGTATATGAGGCTATGGCTAGATAATTTAGATTTATTCAGTGTCTTACAGTAATCTTAGCAGGTTCTTTTAATTTTGAGGGACTTCTAATAGTATAGGAGCCCTTGAACAATGTGGTTCCTTATGCGAATGGTTAATTTAAGGTCCAAGTATATCTTATCATCAATCACATACTCCCTGCTCTCCTTTTACTATTAAGCTTCCTTGTATTAGTAAGCTTTATTCTGATGTGCACTTAATACCAGTAGGTCTGATTACTTTTTAACATCTAACTCCAAGATTTACAATAATAATAATATCCGAATTAAAGAGTTGTCTCATCTTTTTAGTCAAGTTCCAAATTAAGGTTCAAATATGTTTAGCTATAATAACATAAGGGTTAAGGATTAATATCATTAGTTATGTGTGTGTATAATTGATGGTTCAAGTATGTTTATTCTTGTTTACAGACCCCTTGCTCTTTACCTTTAGGAAGGCTCAGTTTGATCTATTTTAAGTGCCCTTGCCTTCCCTACTTCCTTATTATTGAGTTTTTTTTACATAACATTTATTCTTCAATATTCATATTTATTACTCAATTCTGAATTTATATTTAATATATATATATATATATATATATATATATATATATATATATATATATTGATCATAGTAATTAAGTACTATATATCCCTTTGAGTAGTCCTGCTATGTGGGTTGAGCAAGGTTGGAACAAACACTTTATAGGGGCTTGTAAATTATGGTTAAGCACTTTTGCATTCACCACGGAGGACTAACTTGATGAATTATATATAAAGGTGTTTATTATGTATTCTTTCGAGGTACATTAATATTAAGTAATAAATCTAATAAATTCAATATATATATATATATATATATATATATATATATATATTTCTGCATCCTATATATGCGTGATGCACAGACCTTATACATTCATCCCTGTTCAAGTAGTCCATTTGCAGTTATTAAGGCTCTGTCTTTAGTAAACCACCTTATGTTTTTCAGTAGGGATGGATTGATCTGTTTTGATTCCATCATAATCGGTGAATTAAGGATATGCTCTGTGTCTACATAGTAATAAGTGGTTTATCAGCTGTCTTGTCATTTCTTTAGACTGGGTTATAAGTCTCTTAGGTGTATTTAGCGAATTCCTTCTAGTATGATGTTGGCAAATTGTTATTTTTACTTGGTTTCCTATTAATTCCTTCTAGTATGATGTTGGCACATCGCTATTTTTACTTGGTTTCCTGTTCTGGACCCTTTATATGGTTTGAAGAGCATCTGTGTCAGCAATGAAAATCTTGAAAAGCCAAAAGACATGGTGTGGGGTGATAAAGTACTGAAAACTTGATTTTAAGTTTTGTTTCACCAATGTTTAGTAATCACCATTGGTAAACAATCTCTTTAAAGTGTTTTAAATGTATAGTACTAGGTATATTTATCTAGGCTAAGTGTCATTTTTATTGATAACATTAGATCAGCGTAGTCTATAAGATGTTATGTACACTTTGAATTTTTTTTCCTCAATTGAACCATTGCACTATGTGCTTTATCTAATTTTAATTTCTTTTTATGGGGTTTTTAATGTCATCATTTATCAGTTATTTTTTGTAATTCACTCATGACTACATCCCACTGTGAATATATATATATATATATATATATATATATATATATATATATATATATATATATAAATATATATATATATATATATATATATATATATATATATATATATTCTTTTTATATATTTTTTTTATTACTGACAGTGATAGGATATTTGCTGATACCTTGTTTTTCAACAGTAAGTGAGGTGAATGAAGGGTGGCATCCTTGTAGTCTTTAATTATTTAATGTTTTAATTAGTTAAGCACAGCTGGGATAGGGCACAATTAGTCACGTGTTATCCCTATTTTAGTCTTTTAGTGATTGCTTTTGTGTCCATTGTATTTTCTTGTCTGAAGAAGTCCGGACTGTGGGTGGACGAAACGTTTGTGTCAATAAAAAAGCAGCTTAACATATTTATAGCTTGCAGCTTCCTTTTCTTGTACCAAATGTTTTTTGAGTTTTGGCAGTTTGCAGAGCTTTATACTACAATACATACAACTAGATATGTAGGGGTTCTAATCTCAACACTGCTAGCTGTGTGTTTTTCCAGGTTAAAGCATTTTGAGACCTTTTTAACTCAGTAAATCTCCCATTGACCTACTTTACAAGGCCTGATTATGTCATTCACCTTAGAAGCACCTTTGGACACTCTTCACCCATGTAAGCTGCATGCCGCATGCAATAAATACATAGTGCTGTAGTCCATACAACAAGACAGGTAAGGGTTTTAATCTCAGCACTGGCAATTGTGTGCGTGTTTCTAGATTAAAGCATTTTGAAGCCTTTTCCACCCAGTACACCTTCCATTGTCCTACTTTACTAGGCTTGCTGATGTCATTCACCTTAAAAGCACCTTTGGACACCCTTTACCCATATGAGATCAGTGACACATGTGATAAGTATGTAGCACTAGAGTACATACAACTAGATGCATAGAGGTTCTAATTTCAGCACTGGCAGCTGTGTGTGTGTTTCTAGATTAAAGCATTTTGAGGCCTTTTAAACCAAGTAAACTTCACATTGCCCTACCTTACAAGGCCTGCTGATGTCATTCACATTAGAAGCGCTGTTGGACAGTCTGTAGGTATGTAATCTCAGTGGCACACATGATAACGATATAGCACTATGGTACAGAAAAATGGACAAGTAGGGTTTCTAATGTCAATACTGGCAACTGTGACAGTGTGTGTGTGAAAAGCATATTCACTGGGTGTGTTAGTTATACCATTTTGAGGCCAGTGACGCCCCCATTGCATTACTTTACAGGGCTTGTTCATGTCATCCAACTTACATTCACTGTTGAACACTTTCTAGGTTAAGCTCCGTGGTGCTTGCAATAAGTAAGTAACACTATAATACATATGAAAAAACAAAAAGAGTGCTCCACCTACGGAAATGGTAGAAACTCCAAATAAACTTGTGAAAGTCACCAAGTCAATCCAAGCAAATAAAGGCAAAAACTCTTTAATACACGAAGCGCTTTTCGTCTACTGGATCAGTAGACTTCTTCAGAAGTTCTCAAAAACAGAGTGTAATCCATCAACATATATAGCACTGTGCTACAACCAATTATTCAATTGAGTACAAATTAAAATGTTATTAATCAATTCTTAAGGTTACAAGATATAAAAACAAACAAACAACAGGGACCTTTTGAAATATAAAAGACAAACAATTAACAAATAAACAATATAAAATGGTGTACTAATAAAAAATGTTGTTGAAAAAAATAAATAAATTTTAAACAACCACTAAATTTAAAAGTGAACTTAACTTATTGAATAAATAAACTATGTTGTTTCATATTCACGTTTAGTTACTAACAGTAAAACTAGGTTTAGTGCAACATTTACCTTCTTAAACTTTTTAACTTTAATACACAACTAATTGAACATTGGTCATTAAGACCGGGAAATACATAAGAATTCAATTTAATTTGCCAAAAAAGCTCTCTTTCTTTGAGTAACAAATGAAGGGGGGCTCCTTGAACGCTATCAGTAATTTGATCTATTATTATAAACTTGAAACTATGATCGTTAAATAGGGAAATGTGCTTTGCTAGGGCATTCTCTAATTTGTTCCTCCTAATAGCATAAAGATGTTCATAAATTCGATCCTGGAGTCTACGTTCGGTCTTTCCTACGTAGAACCCAGGACACTGTTGACACATAGCTAAATACACTACCATACGGGAATTGCAGTTTGTCCTATGTCTCAAACTAAAAGTTTTTCCATTAATGTTAAACTTGTTGGTTTCAAAAATACTACTACACCTGTTACAATTTTGACATTTAAATGTGCCAGGAGTCTTAACAAATCTAACTGGGGGGGTTTCTAATAAACTTTTTAAATTTCTTCCCCTCCTAAATGTAATTTCAGGTCTAGTCCCGAATTTGTTATACAAGAGTGAGTTAGATTTAAAAATGTCCCAATTCTTTTTAATGATATCAACTATAACATAGCTGTCCATATTAAAAGTTAAAATTAGTCTAGGTTGATTCTCTTCATTAGGACTAATGTAATCTGGTGACCCATAATTTGATGTATTAAAGGGGACACTCACATTTAGTTCTTCACTAATCTGTGATAGTGCCTGTTGTGTGTTCAATATGGGTTTAAATAACCCTAAACGTCTTTTCTGAGCTACTTCAGCTATAAGTGTTTCCAGGAGTACAAGAGGGTACCCCCTAGAAGTAAACATAGATTTTAGATGTTTACATTCATCTTCAAAATCTGCGTCCAGGCTTACTATTCGGGCTGCTCTCACAAGTTGTCCCTTAATTACTGATTTCTTTTGAAAATTAGGGTGACAACTTGTGAAATGCAAGAGGGAATTGGAATATGTCACTTTTCTATGAATGGTAGAACTATATGCTCTTAACTCCACTTTCTTCTCTAGCCAGATATCTAAATAAGCCACAGCACTAGTACTAAAAGTGGAGGTGAATTCCAAAAATTCAGTAGAGGTATTAAATATATCGACTATAGTATGACCTACTGTCGCATCCCCTTCAAGAAGTATAAATATGTCGTCCAAATATCTTGTGTAAAAGCGAATTTTCTCCTTCAATAAATTGTTGTTAAACACGTATTCTTTTTCCCAAAATGCCATCACTGTATTCGCCACACTGGCTCCACATGGGGAGCCCATTGCTACCCCCACTTTCTGCAAATAGAAATTATCTCCCAAAGTGAAAAAGTTGTTATATAGAATTATTTCCAAAAGTTCAATCACTAAGGAGATTTCATTTGTAGGAGCATTTTTATTTTTAAGCATAGCAGCTACCCACTCAGTTGCTATATAGTGTGGAATACAAGTGTACAGATCCTTGACGTCGACCGTTAAAAAATTACAGTCAATGCCAAAGTCCAGAGTGTTAATCTTGGCTAAGAAGGACCAAGAATCCTTGCAGATGTGTTCTTCATCAACAAGGTATTTTTTAAGGATAGAATCTACAACTTTCGCACAAGTATATGTGGGTGATCCATGACTGTCCACAAGAGGGTGCATTGGGGGATGAGAAATATCCTTATGGATTTTGGGTATACCAAATAGCCTAGGATATCTTGGATATGAGGTCAACATGTAGTGGTATTGCTCCTCTTGTAACCTCCCCTCTATAAACATTTCCTCGATACTACTCTTAGTAAGTGAATAAGCCCTATTAGTCTCAGACCTTGAACTAGCCTGGTACGCTGCATTGTTGACTAAATCACACATCCTGTTAAGGTAGTCCTCCTGATCAAATATAACTGCCCCTCCCCCTTTGTCTGGTTTACAAACACGCAGGTTATGTAAACGGACAAATTCTATCAGGTCACGCTCATTACTGTTGGTATCAAAATTCATAACATATTTAATATTATGTCGCAAATCTAGTTCGCACATTGTTTCAAATAGTTGAATCAATGGGTGTAGTGGTGGGTTAAATGTACTAGCAACTCGAAATGGATTAATACTATTTGCCTCGTATCCCCCTAACATTAGGTTGAAGTTTAATTTCCGGGAAAACAGTTTAATATCTAAAGTTGTTTTAACCAAATCCAAGTTGTTTTTAGGTACATAAGTGTACCCCTTAGCAAGTAGTTCAATCAACTCATTAGGAATAGACACTGATGAAAAGTTGTAAATTTTAAAATCACCAGTGTTATTCATCGTTATAAAGGGTTTAGTTGTTTCAACCATAGGTTCTTCACTTGCTAAAAAATCTACATCCACAATTACAGTACTGTCATGGGAGAATGGTACTTTCATGTCAATATTGTCCGAAAGGTGGATGTTAGCATCGTCACATTCTGTACTTGACTCATCTTGGACTATGGGCTCATTAAAAACCTCGTTCGTTTGATGTTGTCCACGTTCTTCATTGACCATAACAGTTTGTTCAGTTTGAGTCAGTGAGTTGTTAGTCAAAGGACATGGGGTGTTAAGTAAAGGTACGTCCACCAAACAGACAGGTTGTAACACAAAACAGTTCACCTCTGTTTTGGACCTTTTAATATGGACAGCTATGTTATAGTTGATATCATTAAAAAGAATTGGGACATTTTTAAATCTAACTCACTCTTGTATAACAAATTCGGGACTAGACCTGAAATTACATTTAGGAGGGGAAGAAATTTAAAAAGTTTATTAGAAAAACCCCCAGTTAGATTTGTTAAGACTCCTGGCACATTTAAATGTCAAAATTGTAACAGGTGTAGTAGTATTTTTGAAACCAACAAGTTTAACATTAATGGAAAAACTTTTAGTTTGAGACATAGGACAAACTGCAATTCCCGTATGGTAGTGTATTTAGCTATGTGTCAACAGTGTCCTGGGTTCTCACGAGGAAAGAGACTCCAGGATCGAATTTATGAACATCTTTATGCTATTAGGAGGAACAAATTAGAGAATGCCCTAGCAAAGCACATTTCCCTATTTAACGATCATAGTTTCAAGTTTATAATAATAGATCAAATTACTGATAGCGTTCAAGGAGCCCCCCTTCATTTGTTACTCGAAGAAAGAGAGCTTTTTTGGCAAATTAAATTGAATTCTTATGTATTTCCCGGTCTTAATGACCAATGTTCAATTAGTTGTGTATTAAAGTTAAAAAGTTTAAGAAGGTAAATGTTGCACTAAACCTAGTTTTACTGTTAGTAACTAAAAGTGAATATGAAACAACATAGTTTATTTATTCAATAAGTTAAGTTCACTTTTAAATTTAGTGGTTGTTTAAAATTTATTTATTTTTTCAACAACATTTTTTATTAGTACACAATTTTATATTGTTTATTTGTTAATTGTTTGTCTTTTATATTTCAAAAGGTCCCTGTTGTTTGTTTGTTTTTATATCTTGTAACCTTAAGAATTTATTAATAACATTTTAATTTGTACTCAATTGAATAATTGGTTGTAGCACAGTGCTATATATGTTGATGGATTATACTCTGTTTTTGTGAACTTCTGAAGAAGTCTACTGATCCAGTAGACGAAAAGCGCTTCATGTATTAAAGAGTTTTTGCCTTTATTTGCTTGGATTGACTTGGTGACTTTCACAAGTTTATTTGGAGTTTCTACCGTTTCCGTAGGTGGAGCACTCTTTTTGTTTTTTCCTAGTTATTTGTGACATTTAGTAAAACTATAATACATATAACAAGGTAGGTAGGGGTTGGAATCTCAATGCAGCCAGCTGTAGTATTGTATATGTGTGCGTTTTTGTGAATGAAGCATATCCCCTGTGACTGTCGTGCATGTCTGCTATCCCCATAGCATTATTTTAAGGAGCCTATTGATGTCATCCACCTTAGATGCAACATTTTAAAGTCTATAGGCCATACCACTCATCTGTACAGATGTATGCAGAATATCCAGATGTTTGCAACATATATGTGGTCTGTGTCTCATAACAATGGGGTATTATGTCACATCAGTGGCAAATCTGTGAGAGCTGACATCACAAATAGTGACAGACATGTCAGCTTAAGACGTCATACTCTTCTGAAACATCACAACCTGTTACCCTATCACTTGTCTAGATTTTTAAGAGCAATATGTGAGCAGTGTCCCTATTTTTTTTTTTTGGGGGGGGTTCACCCACCATTCACAAAGGCATTCCGAAGATTAATTGTTGTAAGAGGTTTTGAGTTATGCCCCCAGCAGATAATGTCTGTGGTGCATGCGATATGTACATAGCAGTATAGTACATAAAAGTAGATAGGTAAGAGTTCTAATCTGAGTATTGCCAACTGTGGGAATGTATGTGTTTCCTTATGTATATCCCCTGTGTGTATGCAATGGTTATACCGTTTTGTGTGCCTGTTCCACCCTGTTAACTCCCCTATTGCCAACCTACTCATGGCCCCTACAGATGTCATCCACTTTAGATACACAGGTACACATTTTATGACACAAAGACACTGTAGTGTGTGCAATAATCATGTCTGTCTGTATTGTACATACAAGATAGGTAGGTGCTCAATCTGAAAAAGTGTCAACTCTGTGTGCATGTGTGTTTCAGTGCATGTCCCCATCCAGCAGAGTGTGTGTGTGCTTGAGATGGCTCTAGCATGTTAAGGGCCTGTTAACCCCCCACTGGCAATCCTAAAAGCCCCTGCAATTGTCACCCACCTGAATAGTAGTGGCAGTCAGTGCAAAACTATAGTAGCTTTGTGGTGCTTGTTTTATGTATATAGCACTATTGCATGTAAAACTAGGCAGGTAGAGGTTCTACTGTCTACAAGAGCAGGTCATGAGTGGGTGTGTTGGTGTGTATGTATGTATATCCCCTTGCAACAATCTAATTGTGCTACAGCTACCAGCATACTTCTCAACCCCTCACAGAAAGACATGTGGTTGAAGCCACACTGAAAAGTGGGGCAAAGGCCAAACACTGAGCACAACCTTCACATATCACTGTGACACACATAGAAAGTAGATACCAAAACAAGTTGTACATTTGAATGCATTTTCCAAAGGGTATGACTTGTGATATTACAATATCCGTCATTAACCTCCAATGTAGTCTTCCATGATTTTCCAGCAATTTGCCAGAAAACCACAATGTTATGACAAATGCAAATAAAATATGTGGCAAACAGCAGGACATTTTGCAGAAATATGTAGAAGTGAGAGGTATGTCCACCATCTGTACCACCCTATAGGTTGCAGTCCATGTTTTGCGAGGTGTGACCTGTGACAACAACTCAAACAATACAGAGGTCCTCAGGGAGTAGGACAAGCAAACATTTCATGAAGTTGTCATCTAATTGCATAGAGCAGTTACTGCACATCAGAAGCACCTTAATGTCATGACAAATAGTGCAAGCTAAGGTAATGTCATACAAAGAAACTTTCATATGAGCAAACCAAAGGACATCCTGTGTGCTGCACGTGCTGTGGGTAAGGTTTGTCCTGCCAACTGCCATGTTATTTATTTATTTATTTATTTTACATTTGTTGACTGGGATAGTCCAACTGGATACATGTCCATTTTTAGTGGAGGCCTGGGGAGAAAAGCTCCAAAGGTAGTTACACAAGCAAACTTAACATAGTACAAATTGAACATAATTTACAGACTCTGTTGAGGAGTATAAGTTATACAATCTCACAAACTTATAATATGGTTTAAGAATTAAAACACAAATGAGTTCCATTTAAAAAATAGTATTGGTACACAAGTAAAACTAAATATTTAGTTAGGCTTGGAGCAAGGACATAACCACTGAGACCTGAAATACTGCCTGATAGTTTTCTTGAATTGATATAGGGTAGTATCTAGGGTAATGTCAGCAGGTAGTGAGTTCCAAGTTTTGCCAACAGAGTTGGCGAACAGGGAGTCACCGGCTGAATTTTTGGATTTGATAGTTTGTACTACCAGTCTATTAGATGAGCAAAGTGATCTAAGGTTGGAGTGGGGATAGATAATGTTTTTCAGTGCAGGAATATTTTCAGGTTGGATGAGTACTTTATGAACCACAATAAGTTGGTTATACTGAATCTGCCTGGGCAGTTCTAGCCATCCAACATTTTTTTAGGCTTTTACAGTGGTGTGTTCTATCGGGCAGGCCAGTGGCAAATCTAGCTATGGTATTATAGCAGCTAGAGAGTTTGTTAAGTTCAGTTTTCTTTAAATTGGCAAGAAAAGGGGAAGTATAGAAGAGGGTAGAGAGTAGATGGGAGCGGACAATGGCAGTCCTAGCAAGTGGGGTTAGGAATGGCTTTATCCTATATAGTGAGACAAGTTTTTTATTAATGGTTTTGATAATTTTGTTGACATGCACATCAAATTTAAGATTGTTGTCTACAATAACTCCTAGGAGATTTGTGTGGGCATCTGGGGAGATTATGGTACCATTATTAAACTTAATGAAGAGTGATAACACTAGGGATCTTTGGGTCTGGGAGAAAAGTAGGAGCTTTGTTTTGTTGGGATTTAAAATCAGACAGCAATCAGCAAGCCAATTTTCAACTAAGTTAAAAGTACTCTGAGCAATTGCCTGCAGCTCTGTTTGGGAGGTGGCAGTGCAGATCAACGTGGAGTTATCTGCATATTGAATGCAGTTAGCTTTTGGGATGACAGTGTGAAGGTCATTAATAAAAATGGAAAACAGAAGAGGTCCCAGAATAACCCCCTTGGGGACACCTAGGGTGTTGGGTAGGAAGTTAGATAGTTTGTTCTGCCATAGGACAGCTTGTTTTCTATTGTGCAGATAGGATTGAAACTATTGGAGAGAGAGTGGTTGAATAGAGACATTGTTGTCAGGGTGTGGATGAGTAGATGGTGGTTAACCATATCAAAAGCCTTTGAGAGAGCCAAAAAAGGGCTGAGGATAATGTGTTGTTGTTCCTGTTATAGTTTATAGCATTGGAGACGTTGAGGAGGGCTGTGGTGGTACTATGATGTGGCCTGAAGCCATGCTGAGAGTTAGCCAGTAGGTTGCTCTGGATTAGATAGTACAGAAGTTGTTTATGGATGCACATTTCCATAATTTTTGCCAGAGGTGAGAAGATGGCTATGGGTCTATAATTAGATAATTCAGTAGAGCTACCACCTTTATGGAGGGGTATGACATGAGATATTTTCCAGACAGAGGGGACTGTAGCTTGTGATATGGTCTGATTAATTAGAATGGAAATGGGGTATGCTATAGTATCTGAAGCTTTTTGCAAATATTCAGCATGGAGAAGGTCAGCAGCTAGGGTAGTACATTTTAATGTTTGATTAGTGTATGAATGAAAGATGTAGAGTCTGGTTGGAAGCTAAAGAAGGGCTGGGTTCTGGGAATGGTATCCTGTATGGTAGAGGAGTTCAGGGATAATTGGCTAGCTAGGGCTTGGATATTCTCTGTAAAGAAACTGTTAAAGGTGTTAGCAACATCCTCTGGTAGTTTATCAGTAGAGGCTGAGGGAGGTGAAGTGGTGGTTTGACCTTGGTGCAGTAGTTTATTTATACCTGCCCAGAACTTATGAGGGTTATTTTGGTTTCCTTGCTGCAGACAGAAGTAAAGTATTTCTAGTAAAATTGATCTTTTTGTCTCATTCCTTATTTGTCAGAATTGAATTTAATCTAGAGGGGCTTTTGTAGCATGCCACATAGCCCATGCCTTATTTCTGACTATAATTTTTTATTTGGTATCTTTAGAGAGCCATGGGGCAACTTTTGTTTTGGTCCTAGTGGAGCTAGCAGGAGCATGAGAATTGAGGATGGTAAGGAATTTATTGTTAAAGTAAGCAATGGCTTCATCTAGGGGAAAGTGTTTCAGGGCAGACCAGTTGCATGATTTGAGTTCGTCCTGAAACTTGTTAGGATTAAAGCTCTTATTATTTCTTACTGTTCTATAGATGGGCTGATGGGAATTATTGGGTTTTTGTTTAGAAATAAAGGTGAGAAAGTGATCACTGAGGTCATCAGGGATGGTCTCTGATGTATACATTTGGGGGTGGCTGTTGATTAGTATCCAGTCTTGTATACTTTCTTTATGATTAAGTTTACCTATCCTGGTGGAGGTGGATATAACCTGCGTAAACCCATACAGGTTTACATGGGTGGTAGAAGATTGTAGGGAGCAGGTGTTCCAGTCAATGTTAAAATCTCCAAGTACTATGTTTTTTAGTGGATAATTATTAGCTAACCAGTGGAGGATATCGTCTAGAGTATTGGTATTATTCCCTGGGAGAATGTACAAGCAGACAATATTTATACATTTGTTTTTGTTAATTTGGAACTTGGTCGAAAGTATTTCTGGTTTATTGACCTGGGGTGGTTGTATATGGTCTGAGGTAACATTGAGTGTAGATGTGAAGAGTACAGCTTCCCACCCTCCTTCCTAGTTGTGCGGTCATGTCTAAGTATATTATATCCAGGTGGTAAAACTTCATTATCTGCGGTTAATAGTTTTAGCCAGGTTTCAGTTAGGCACAGAATATCAGGGGAATAGACTTGTAGGAGGGCATGTAAGTTACATACTTTATCATTTATGCTTCTAACATTTAGATGGCAGACCAGGAGGGAGTTGAGGGACCTATTTATAAATAGTGATTTGGTAGGGATTTTATCATATGAGGGTGAGCTATCTAGAGTGGAAGGGCCAGGGTTTGGGTGAATATCTCCATCCATTGTGAGGTCATAGTGTAAGTTTACAGTAAGCTTCAGGAATTTGTTTATAAGTCTTTGATAATGTTTAGATTTTGAGCTGATGTGCCTATATTTAATAGGCTGATGGTATATTGTGCTTAAGGAGGTGGGTATAGGAGTAACTAATGGGTGACCTGCCATATTTGACACAAATGGGGTGGTTTGACCTTTTGGGTAGTGAAATCCTAGGTAAGACTGAATTTCATAAGTGGAGAGGAGGTATGGAATTAACATAAGGACAGCAGAGAGAGTAGTGACATTGTTTTGGATGGTGACACAGTTGGAGGCTGGGTTAATGTGTTAAATATACAGCCCTCAGGAATTGGTGGATGTATAATAAATGCTGGGGGGTGGGGCTGGGTTAGAATGAGGAATGCAATACTTGTTGGATCAGATAAGAAATGGAGAGCGGATGTGAGGGCTGGGTTAAAATGAGGAGTAAAATACTGATTGGTTCAGATAGGTTCAGATAGATTATTACAAGACATGTCCCACAGTACACATTTGATGAGGTGGCGACCACAATCTGTGTGCCTATGTGAATGCAATATGTAGACATGTGAAGGCGCTGTGATTACCTGCTACCCCCAATGACCCAAATGAATCTAGGCATGAATGATAATTGCCACCACACACATATGTAGGTACTGCCTAAGGCTGTGTCAACTGTAAGTAGTATGCAGTCTGTCATTGATCCACAAACTGTTATTAACACACTGCAATGGGCCATACAGTGAGTATGGAATGGTAACATGGTCCTGATTTCAAGTGAATGCAGACAACAGTGTCAGCATACCATATGGCAAGGACATGGCCCCACTATTTCCCACATCAGCAGCAACCCCATAAAAACACACACACTGTGATGATCAACCTGGGTACTCAGCATGCTAACAATGTTGCATTCAGGCAACAAGTAGTGGCAGTGGTCAGAAAAGGCTTGTATGTGGTTCACCACATAGGTAAAGGGACTGCATCCAAACAAAATGTGGACATTACCTCTGACTAGACTTCAGTCAGTACAATACATTAGCAGCATGGCTGGTCTGCTATTCACCTATGCAGACATCTTCAAAAACTGTAAAGGCTAGGTTAACACCAACAAAGGACATCCATGGCCCTCAACACCTGTGCCACCCAGACAGCCTCTAATCAGTACTGCCCAGTGGTTATCAGTCAGGTTGTCCCCAGGTGTCTGTAGAATGCCTAGATGGCAAGATTGTGCTCAGCCCTTCAACAGTTGACCCAAATATGAGAGTATAACCCTGTAAGCATTACTGGCATGACAGGCCTGAATCACATATGACACAGCACAAATAGCTGATGGAGAGACAGGTTTATCAACCAGAGGCTGCCCTGTCTCACAAATGCACTCCCCAAACATACCAAACCCAGTACCATGCAGACCCTCTTCAACTGCTTCAAGGTTGAGTGGATGGGAAATAAAAACAAACATCTGTCCCAGTGCTCCAACATGTGTCCATCAATACCAGGGCCAACATGCGCTGATTGATGATTGTGCTTGGGATAAAATAAGGGGCCAAGATCCAGTACTCTAGTAACCTCCTCTATAACTATGAACCTGTGATCCTAAGGAACATGTAGGTGACATGTATCAGGACTAGCTTGCTATGTCAAGGGGTATGCATGCAAGGTTATGCTGTCTGCTCCCTCTGCCCCACACACATATCTTGGTGATGAAAATGTGTCCGTGTTGCTACCCCCACCATCTTGAACTTGTGTAATGGCAGCAGCTCACCACGACTTACACACGCAGACACCTGGAAGAGAAACAGAATAAGGTTGGTGAGACAACAGTCAGTCAGCAGTGCTAACAGCAATAAAGCATAATTGCACAAAGGTAAATACACTTTGATGTGTATGCATGCCAACTGGCAGCAGACAGCACCTTACAGGGCATAACCCTACTACACTACAAAATGCCATTACCTGCACTAGATTCACACTGTGCATCAGACACATATTAGCATGTCCCTGCATGGATGGTATGGATAGCAGGGATGTGGCACAGGTATTATCACATGACCAGGGTGTGGTGTGGGGTTGCCAGAGGCCAAGGCTGTGCCATGCAGTTGACATGTGTGTGAGTCTAGAGGGGTGTTGGTCAGCTGGGTGTCAGTGACCTACATGTGACAGTCATGTGTGAGTGTGTGCATGCACACTGTCAAGCCATGTGCTAGCCCTTCACAAAGGTATGTTAGACAGTTGTGAACTGTACGTGGCAGAATGTACAGTTCACCATCTCCGGCCACAAACATAGGAACTGGTTCTGCCAGGAGTGGCACTGGCATGACCATGCCCAAGGCCAGATGTGGTACTACTTCCTGATGGTACCCAGTGTCTGCTGGATCTGTGTCTTTCAAGGGACTGCCCAGGACCATGTTCCCATGGCCTGCGATGTTGTGGTGTGGACAGCACCCTCCCTTCAGTAGTGCTGGTGGTACTGCCACTACATGAGTGAAAGTGTGCACAGTCATGTGTGCTCTCAGCTGATGTTGCTGACCTACATCCATGTGTCCGACTCCCTATTCCCACCAGATGTTCAAGCACAGACCTGCATGGTTAAGGACTGACAATGTCTCACCCCACCGTCTATTCACTACATCAGAAAAATGATGTAAGTCATCACCAGTGTCATGGAGGGTGTCATGCATGTCAGGCAGTTTTGCATCCATTTCCCTGCACATCCATCTGTTGTACTGTTCACAACATGCCTGTGCCTTCATGATGGACCGAAACATGCATCACATGACACATGCTGTGACACCACTGACAGGGGATGGAAGGGCAGCAATCCTCCTTTGAGCACCCCTGTCAATCTGTCTGTGTGGGACTTTGTCAGCTCTCTGGCTATGGCTAGTGTCTACAGTCTCAGAGTCCATAGTCTCCACACTATCCTATTTGATGCCACCACCAACCGAATGCCCAATATCTGTGGCTGCTGAGGACTGGGTATGTGTGGGTATACTGACCGAGTACAGTGACAGTGGGGATGGAAGTGGGATGTCAACCAATGGGACAATTTCATCCCACAACAACCACACCTGTGCCTCACAATGGCAACCATCATCAGAGTCCGATGAGACACTAACATCAGGTTGTGAGGGGGTCACACTCCAACCCCCATGGCCACCTTTGAGGGGAAGAAAACATGGCTACATTAATTCCTGCACTATAATGTTTGATGATCCACACACACACACACACACACACACACACACACACACACACACACACACACACACACACACACACACACACACACACAGGTGAGGTGCCACAAAGGTATAATACAGATCACATCTTCTGACTGATGCCATGCACAACACACAATCAGACCACAACAAACACACTCTGGACAGGTCCCAACTACATGTGGTGCAGCTATGTGCAGTTAATGTTGCTAGTACTATATACCTGTGAGATACATGAGAAGTTGGAATATGTGATGAACCTCCACCTAACACACAGTGCACCCGTGTACACAATAGTAATGCACCCCTGTATAGCACAGTGGATACACCTATACCAAACTATGTGTGAATATGTTACAGCTCCTGCAATTATCCTACTGTGATTACCAATGTGATGCACTGCAGTGAACCCCACTACACGTGAACATGGAACCTATTGCAATATGTTTACATTTAACAGTTGTGTGCATGGCAAACTGGCAGCCCTTAACATGCCTAGGATATTGGTGACCCATAACATGATAGTGCACATTCACCGGCTACTGGTTGATGCTCCCCAGCCACAACAGAAGTACCTATGGAGTTGTGAGGGAGAGGTGTTGTCAGTACACACACATATGGCAATGCTACAGGATAATATGTGCATTTATCAATGTGTACAGTACAAGTTATAATACTACCCAAATTACTGACTTTCACAATGTGTGTGCACATATGTGCATTACAAAACCCCAACCACAGATGCAGATTGACCTGACATATGCATACAGGTATGCAGAGGCTGCCACTATGAATGCTACAGTATTCACATGATGACCACTATGGGCTTACCTGGACACTCCATGCCTGTGAACTATGTGCTACTAACCTCCATGACATATCTACTGATACTTTTTTGTGAGCTGGTGGCTGATTCCAGGTTTGTCATGAACTCCTCTGTGGCTGAGAGTGGTGGTTGTGTTGCAGGCCCTCCACCTGTGCCAGCATGGTCCTTGGCTACAGCTGCAGCCCTTTGCTATGCACGGTGTATGAGATCAGTGGCACCGTGTCAGACCTGTTCATAGCTCCTGTGCTAATGGCTCACATTATTGACTGCTGCTACCAGCTCTGCCTACATGGCAGCACATTGTTGCAGGCTTAGGCAGCTCCTTCCCAACAGTACCCAGTGATGGAGTCTCAGGGCATCAATGATTGTGGCGGTTTTGCCCTCTGAGAAGGGGAGGCTGCATCTTCTGTACATCCCACCTGAAAGACATGAGCAGGGGAGCACATCACAGGACTGCATCCACTGTTCACCATTATGTACAGACCCTGCACATACACTATTGCCAGCACTATCCACCACTAACCCCCTCATCATACCCATGCCATCTACCAGCACAGTATGTCTGTAGGTATCGGCAACATACTGTCATTACAGCATGTGTTGCCACCCTGATCCTGATGTTTCATGCTACTTGTTGCATGTGCTGTAAGGTGTTGCACTGCATGTAGCTGTTGCAACTATTACTGCTTGGTCATAGGCTGTCTACATGGTCTGCTGTGGTGTCAACCTCATACTGTATCAGTAATCACCTGGTCCATATGCCCACCCCTCAGGTCTCCCTGGCCTTCCTCCATCAGATTCTGGAGTATATGGCTGGACAATGTCCTACAGTTTCCCCAGCCAGTGTGTTTGATATTGGTTTACTGGCACCATGTAGCACCTATTTCTTGTACATGGACGGAGAGCCATCTACAAATAACACCAAGGAAAACAACATGTGAGAGTTGGAATTACTGTAGAAACCTGCAGTCCATACTCTCTGCCTGTCAGTGCTGCATATCTGTCCCCAAACAGATTGTCAACACAATCAGTACACCTCACACACCTACATAACACACACAAACATCCGCAGTGATCCTCAACATACATATCCACAAACAAAAGGTATCTCTGTGGCAAAGACACATGATGAACACCACAGCTGTAAACAGCACATAACTCACATGGCCAAACACATGTGTTCCACAGCCACACAGGTATCAGCCCATGTCAAACATGTTACACATAGGGGACTCCAGTGAAGACACACTGGTGTGCCTTTGACCTGGCTGTGTATGTGGATGGTCATAGTTACTTTTGTGTCAGGTGACAGACACCGCCATACTGAATACACACTGCTGTCTATCACCAACAGGTAACTGTCATGGGTCTGTCACACTACATGTTGATGTGCCTGATCTGACCTGACATGTATAACCCTGGGCTACATGAGTAAGACATGAGTGTGCACTCAGGTTACGTGTCCCTGGCAGGTAGGTCTGTAGCCTTATGTAGCAATATGCTGTCACTCAGACAAATGCCACAATACAATCAGGTAATGATTGTCCTTAACACGTCAACATTTCTCCTGCGATATTCCAGGTGTTCCAGTACCTGTGAGTCGGGCATTATATGTTAAACAGACCATGATGCTCTGTGAGAGGTGGCCTTCATCTGTCTTCACAGTTATTCATGCATTTGGCAGTGGTTCCCGCCAGCCCCGTAGTGGCTCCATGAGTAACATTAGTGAAGTTATCACTACCAACATACAAGTGTCAGTGTAGCACACATTGAAGTTCATGCTGCTAAATGCTAGAGGTGTAGACATGGCTTTGCCCTCATTGCAAGCATTCTTAACCCTGGGAACTGCAGACGTCTGTGCAGTCACACAGACCATGGTTCAAAGGAGCAGAGAGCACCCCAGCCTTACATGACAACCATCCTATCATCCATGCAGAAGCCAAAGTATAGCTGGTAATGCCATGGGTCATGGGGTTTCTGTATATATATATATGAGACACATACACACCTCCATGCCATACAGGCAGTAAGATGCACAGGGGACACTGCAGGGGTAGTTCATCCTTGCCATCACAAATCCATTCAATTCACAGCTAGCTACCAGCCACCACATGTGAGCAGGAAGCCCATTCTGCCTAAATGGACCTCATCAACTGTATTTGGAGTTGGGTCTGTACCGTGAACCTGGGTCAGTTGAATGACCCTAACATACATTGTAAGACGTACCCATGTCAGCACAAAAATGGCCAGTAAGCCATCCTCAGTGGATGTAGGAACACCTGGTAGGCCAGAGGTTACCCCCACATGAGGTAAAGGTATATTACAGTTGACATTACACAACTTGGGTTAACACTGCCACACCCCTACAGTGCCATCTTCTGTAGCAAAGCAACTGTCATGCAGTCACATTTGCAGTCACCATCTCCTACAATACCCATCCACCTAGGGTAGCCATATATACACCTCCAATGTGGAATATATCCTCCTGGGGGGTATACACACCCTCACATGCTACAAACCATCATCAGGGACTGGCACCAATTTACACACATACACACATGTGCTATATGTGCACTTGCATAGATGCATGTAGTTAGGTATACCCAACAGGCCTACATCATCCTCTCATAGGATATGTACACCTGTCTGGTGGACATGTGCAATACATACTGTCCATTACAGGGAAGACATATCATTGTCCGAGATGAAGTAGAAAAACAATTACACCAAATGGCCAATGCAGATCCCCTGGACTCGAGCAATGAAGAAATGCACGATGTAGACCACAGTCTTCTTTCGTCACACAGTTTTAATATAAAGTGCCAGCAACAAGATACAAGTCTGATAAGAATGGTTAAGCGCTTTCATCTGCATCACCAGATTTCTTCAGAACCATTTACTTCCTCATACCACTTCCTTTTTAAATCAATTTTGGCGCCAAAAATTCCTTTTTATACAATGAATTAAAAACAAGTCAATGAGTGGTATGATTTGTATTCCAAACAATTCAACAATGCAAAAAGTAAAGTGCATAATGTATACAACAGAAAAATGAATAAAATAGAACGGGACCTAGAAATGTACAGGATAGGAAGAGCTTACATTTGGCCTCAGTATGAAGATGAAGGGGATGGAGAATTTGTAGTAGTACAAACAAAAGGAAGAAGAAGAAAAAATAGGATGAATGAAGATGAAAATTTTCAAGGGGGTCGATTCTTTCCGGCGCCCAAGAGATGGCAAAGGAGATATTAGTAACTAAAAATATTGATGGATTATTAGACGATGTACCAGGTGGAAACAATACTAAGAAGTTAAAACCCTCCTCCCCTTCCACATTATGCAACATTCAAAGTGAGAATGAAACAGCACACCGTCCTTGTGCAATTTATTCTGCGGATAGTTTAGGAAGGTATCCCACAATACATAGCTTTGAAGGGTTCAAAGTATATAATTATACACAAGTTCAGGTTACTAATGAAATTATAACATTGTTCAGTAAGGGGATGAAATTTATTCCCACTGTAAAATTTGACATTTTTGATGTCATCAAGGAGGTCAAACTATTTTGTAGAAGATTAAACCTAGCGGTACAGTTCAACGATGATCAGAATAAGGGAAATGGCAACACTAATAGTAAGAAACTAGTAAAAAAAAGTACATATATTCCCGTTATGAATGCACAAATTGCTTTATATGAGAAAATGGTTTGCAAAGATTTATATACTTTATATAGAGACATTCAAAATAATATGGTTGATTCTTCTGTTGTCAACGACAATTTAAAAATTGAAGAAAGAAAATGTTTGGAAAATCTTATAATGAATGATGAGATAAGAATAATGAAGCCCGATAAGGGTGGAGGGATTGTGATTTATGAAAACCAGGTATACCAAAGTGAAATACATAAGATCCTATATGAATCAGGCAACTACGAACAAGTATCACTGAATCAAATAAATATTGGACAT
The DNA here is from genome assembly GCF_019279795.1 of Protopterus annectens. Lineage (NCBI taxonomy): Eukaryota > Metazoa > Chordata > Ceratodontiformes > Protopteridae > Protopterus > Protopterus annectens. The sequence continues at coordinate 227,179,938 of NC_056739.1, forward strand.
AGAAGGATTGACTTAGTGATTGAAGAATATTTATTAGATAATAGAATAACTAATGAATTATATGAATTTTTAGAAATGAATTTCCATTATTGTCCAATATTACAGGAATACCAAAGATACATAAAAATATGGAACATCCGCCCTTCAGGCCAATTATATCAGGCTCCAAATCTAAAACTTTCAAGTTAGGGGTTGCTATAGATCATTGGATGAAACATATATATACCAGAGTGAATCACATAGTGAAAGACTCATGGGATTTTTTGAGCAAACTTACTAAGGAAGTATGGGAGGAAGATTTGATTTTCCTTACAGTTGACGTGCAAGATTTATTTTCTAGTATACCTGCACACACGGGACTAGAATATTTTTGCAACAGTATGACTAAATACTCAGGTTGTAGCTGGGATCGGATTAACTTAATCATGGACATGATGGGACTTGTCCTCGATCACAACTACATCTCCCATTCGGGGGAATATTTCAAACAAATTCGTGGAGTAGCAATGGGGGCCTCTTGTGCCCCCATTTTTGCAAATTTGGTTATGCTCGAATGGGAGAATATGTTTATATTCCCGAGTGAATACTATCAACATATAGGATTATACACAAGATTTCTGGATGATATGTTCATTTTATGGAAAGGCCCGGTGGAGAAGATACCCGAATTTATTGAGTACCTTAACAATACCACGGAATTTCTTAAATTTACCTACCAATATGATGAAGTAGGAATAGCATATTTGGATACCTGGATAACAAATACAGGACAGGGGTTTGCGTCCAGGATTTACAGAAAACCTACATTCTCAAACGATTACATACACTTCAGTAGTTGTCATCCTGCCCACATATTCCGTAATGTAGTGAAAGGCCAATGCATACGTGTAGCCAGAATGTCTTCAACTAAGGAGGTTATGAATAGAGAATTGGACGTAGTATTTAAATTATTTCTTGATAGAGGATATCCAAAAAACATGTTGGACAATATTATTTCATATGTTAAGAAAGAATGGGGACTCAAATATATACCCTTGTTGGGTATAGAAAGTATGGTTTGTACTAACATCAAATCAGATCGAGACAATAGAGTGTGTATTATTAGGTTCAATCCATACACCAATATAGTGATTGAAATATTGAAGAAACATTGGGATTTAATTTCGACATCTGCACCTATTGGACATATAATAGGTATGAAACCTTCTATAGTATACAAGACTGGAAACAATTTAAAAAGGATGATAGAAAAAAAGAAAAAAGAATACATAGGCAATAGTAAGAAGGGAGCTATGTGTTGCGGTGCATGTAGTCAATGCAAAAATATCAATACCAATGTCAGGATTATGCTAAAGAACATTACTAGATCTGTAGTACACCCTAAGAAAGGCAATTGTAGCACACAACGTATTGTGTATATTGCTGTGTGCGTCAAGTGCCCTGCGTATTACATAGGAAAGACCGAGAGGAAATTTAAAACGCGCATATATGAGCACTTATATAGAATAAAGAGAGGAGACTCCAAAAATGCATTAAGTAGGCATATTACAGAAAAAGGTAGTGATCACACATTCAACTTTGCCATCATAGATTAGGTTGAGGTAAGTGACAGGGGTGGTAATTGGAAAACGTACTTGGCATGGTTGGAAAGTAAGTGGCAGATCTGTTTAGATGCCACATCTCCACCTGGGATAAATGATCACATCAGTATCAAACCTTTTTTGGTTTTAGAATAAATGAAATTTGCCCCTATATATATATATATATTTTTTTTTAGATATATTTTTTTCATTTTTTTCATATTTTTTTCATATTTTTTTCACATTTGTTAGATTCATATATTTAGTATTACTCTATTCTTTAACATATATTTTTTATTAATCAATTCTTACTATTTATTACTTAATTCTTATTACTTAATTCATTTTTATGTTCAATTTTATGAAATTAATATTAGACAGATGGTAATAAGAAATAAGGACATCTGTGTACCAAATAGATTTTGAATATTTACAGATGCATTTTAGTATAAGTATATGTAAATAGATGTAACTTGTTTTTAAGTAAGAGTTATAACTAATATGTGTGTTTTAACATTTAATTAAAATTATACATGTACAATGTAATGTTCATTGACTTGTTTTTAATTCATTGTATAAAAAGGAATTTTTGGCGCCAAAATTGATTTAAAAAGGAAGTGGTATGAGGAAGTAAATGGTTCTGAAGAAATCTGGTGATGCAGATGAAAGCGCTTAACCATTCTTATCAGACTTGTATCTTGTTGCTGGCACTTTATATTAAAACTGTGTGACGAAAGAAGACTGTGGTCTACATCATGTATTTCTTCATTGCTCGAGTCCAGGGGATCTGCATTGGCCATTTGGTGTAATTGTTTTTCGAGATGAAGTAGAGGCAGGTGCCCATTTTGCAGTACTGTCTCCTAAGCATGTACATGAGAATGGGATCTGTTGTACAAATCTGCACTACAAACACAGAGCCTACATTGTCTACATCCACTACATACAGTCATATTCCCTACTGCACATATGTCTGCAACACCACAGGAAGCAGCTGCAGCTGCTCACTTGTGGTGCTCAGGGACACCAGCTATACCGCTGATGTTGGTATTGTATACCGGAATCCTGACAGAGTCAGTGTAGTCTGCATCCCCTGTGTTCCCCATGAGTACATCAGGATGTCCACAGTACGTCTCCCATCACCTATATGTAGGGAACAAGACACCACTGCCAAGTGATAGTCATGGTTTACATTTGCTATGAGACCCTATCACATCACAGGATGCATCCTACATGACCCCAAGCATAACCTTACAAAACCATAAGGAACCATATTCAAGGGAGGACTGACTACGGCCTTTGTCCCATCCATTTCATGGATGACCACTATCACCCCTTTAGACTAAGGTGGGTCATTCCCCCACTCAGCCACATGATAGACACAGCAGACTAACTAGGCTATTCTGCAAGACCATAGCACAGTTTCAAGTGAACCCCATTAACAAGGACATGTACAACCTGGACACACTCCATTGCACACACTTAGGCTTTGTCAAGGAAGGGTTCATGTCTGCTACACAGGGGTGACCTCAATAACACAGTCACCAAAGCCATGGACTGGGGGTGACACTGCAAAATGTCTACCTTGAGCTGGACAAATTATGTGACAGTATAGCCTATTTGACCATCATAGATATAACACTGCCACATATGCATCACACCATATGTTACCATAGGTGTAGCACACCAATCCGCTGACACGACCCACCTATTCCACACAGGGAAATGCACCTCTTGTGGTTCACCCATAAGTAGGTGTGTAACCTGTTGTTCTATGTTTGGGCCTCTGTCATGTGTGATGTACACATTTGAGGTGCATGTAACAGCCATTAGCCTATGTCCAACCATGTCTGGAGATAACTGCATGCTGTGCACCATCACTGGATTCTTTACTGATGTGGATATCTGCCTAGAAGAGTCTCACACAGATACATGACCATTGCCAGACACATGACCTCAGGCCACATAATAGGATGTGCAGTGTGAGTCCCTATGGAGAGAGTGACATCACCACATATTATGACAGTACAAACATCCTAGGCACACAATCGGTCGTGTGTGGGCACAAGTCTTTGGCAATATGACATGTCAACACAATGTTGCGTCTATTGTAAGATAAACCTTCTACATGGCCCATGTCATACATAAGGGTATGTCATCATAAAACATGGGGTATAAACATCCCTGCATCCCCCGCAGTGAGAACCCTTAATGTCTACAATTCATTGTCCACCATTCACATCACATGCAGCAGTTGGAGACATCACAGAGGTTCCCTAACAAGGAATACCAGGCCATCACACGTACCTCACTGCGATAGGCCATAAGGCCAAACCTCTACCTGGTTTCATATAGAATTTTCATGGGTGACCTCAGTGTGGCATGCAAGGCACTCATGGATTCCACATTGCTGAGACTACTGCACAAGTGCAAATCATGCTCCACTCTGTTAAGACACACACACACACACACACACACACACACACACACACACACACATACACACTCAACTTAGTGTGTGACATGAAGTGGCATTGTTAGCAGCTCAGCTGTCTGTCCCACAGAATCAGCTTACCGTGGAATGGCGACCCTGTCCACATCAGGCAGTGTTGGTATTTACACCTTTGCAAGCTTAGCCTGGAAAACTGAATGGTTAACTGTGCATACACTCTTGGGATGCAGCCTTTGTCCCTGTTGGATGGGGGCATCAGGTGCTGAATTGCATACACATTGACTAACATCTGGCCTAGGCATATGGCTGCTCAGGGCCCATAGCCTAGTAACATGATATGGCACCAGGAGTAGCAGATATGGCCTGTGTGGTGTCACACACTGTGTTGGTATGGATCTACACCCATCACTGTCATAGTCTTCTGGGTATCCCCTATGGGCAGCATGTTAGTACCATGTCATCCAGCCTAAAAGTGCATGTGGGCATTCCAGCAACATCTGTGCTACACAATAACTGAGAGCAGTGCATATGTGGTGCAGTATGTCATCTTCATAGTTGACATCTGCAGTACCCAGATGTTTGCAGAATGTGTACATGTGCCTCATAGATGTAGACACCCTGCCACACATATGTGTATTTCCATACACCGGTTGGACAATACTTGATGATTGTCCCCAGAGTTTAGGGAATGTGTTTGTGACATGGCAGACTCCTGGGAACACAGTAATGGTAAATGAATAGCTGGTACTGTATGCATTCCCTTACATTGTATGCTCAATGTCTCTGCACTGCCGCTGAGCCAGAGTCAGTGTCCCCACAAAAATAGTAACTATGACCTGCTGTCCTGCTGCAGGGGGTCACCAAGTATGCTAGCCATAGGTGTCAGGCAATGAGATGCAAGTGTGGAGTACAGAGTGGCCTAGCCAGAGTGCCTCATTAATGGTGAGGGTCACCTGCACAATCTTTGAACTACGTCTGTATGATATTCACAGAGTGAGAGGGGCTCACTGACAGTACATGATGTCATATGCCACCTGCATCCACCAGTTCTTACTTTCAGTATTGTACAACAGACAACAAACTTAGCAGTCATATGAGATCTGACCATTGCTAGGGTGATACAGAGGCCAGATCTATGACCTATGTCACTGCAGACAGAGCTGTAAGGGATGGCCATATTTGCTGGGCAGCAGACTAACAACAACATAATAGTCCAGCAGGGGTGCTCCGTGCTATTGGACTGCTGGACTGCAGCCCCCCCAGCTGTAAAATTAAAGAAAATAAAAGATAAAAAAAAATTAAAAATTCTTTCGCACACTAGTCCAGACTGCTGCTGAGACAGTCTGGAGCATGCACAGACTGTTTCACCAGCAGTCCGGACTGGGAAACATGTAAGAGCAGAGATCCCAGAAGTCTATGCAGTTACTGCATAGACTGTTACAGGAAACTCATCGGACTGCAACGTCAGCAGCCTCATCGAGGGAAGATCTCGCATGGTGGATGTGCAGACTCTCATCGGAGGAAGATCTTGAGTGGTGGATGTGCTCCAACGGGCGGGGTTTGCTATGGATTTATGGTATAAAGGGATGGGATCTACATCACTCCAGGTAGGACAGCTCTGTCTGTGTATGTGTGTGTGTGTGTGTGTGTGTGTGTGTGTGTGTGTGTGTGTGTATGCCCCAGTTCCTATATACTGGTGGCTAGAACAAACTCATGGTGGTGTGGTAGGTATTACCTCAGGCTTGAACCCTGTACCTTGTATGCAGGTGTTAAAGACCTGAATTCCCTACCCATCACCATTTGTGAAAAAAATTGCAGATTTTTGCCTCATATTTGATCTGATCTGTTCCTCATAATATCTGTGGTTTCTAAATTCTGCAATGCTTGATATTTGATGGTGCAGTGGTAGCATTGTTGCCTCACAACTGCAGGTTCTTAGGTCTGATTCTTGGCTGGGGTGCCTTCTGTGTGGTGTCTGCATCTTCTTGCTGTGTTTGTGTGGGTTTGCTTTTGTGTCCTCCCATGTTACAAAGACATGTCTGCATTATTTCTTCCTGGGCCTCTGCTGAAAATTGTTTTTTTTTTTGTTCCAGGTCAAACTGTCCTGATTAACAAATGTTAAACAAAATTGACAGGTATTTGAATTTCAGACTTCAGGTTTCTGAAAGTTTAAGTCCTTATATATTTGATGGTGCAGTGGTAGCATTGTTGTCTCACAGCTATAGGTTTTTCTGGTTTGATTCTTGGCTCGGGTGCCTTCTGTGTGGAGTCTGCATCTCATTCCTGTGTTTGTACGGATTTGCTCTGGTGTCCTGCCATTTTACAAAGACATGTGTCCGCAGGATTTCTCCCTGGGCCTCTGCCTTCTGTGTGGAGTCTGCATCTCATCCCTGTGTTTGTGTGGATTTGCTCTGGTGTCCTGCCATTTTACAAAGACATGTGTCTGCAGGATTTCTCCCTGGGCCTCTGCTGAAAATTGTTTTTGTTATGTCAGAAGTAAAATTGACAGGCATTTGAATTTCAGACTTCATATTCTTCAGAAAATACATAGTAACGCAACCTAAGTTTATAAGATGAATATTTGAAATGTGTCCTTATTTTTGGGACTGTATTACCCCATTATTGGCTTTGTCCAGGTGTTTTGTGCTAAGAGGTTGACAGCTATGGTGAGAACTGAATTCATTAAATGATAGCCATTTAAGTTTCAGTCTTCCGCTGTTTCACAAAGCAGATGATCTGGCATAGTGGTATGTTGCTCTGACTGTTTTGCACAGGGACATTGGTAGTAAAATGTATGGTGGTAACACAGCATTTTTCTTTCACAAAGCAGCTGATTTGGCATAGTGGTATGTTGCTCTGACTCTTTTGCACAGGGACCTTGGCAGTAAAATGTATGGTGGTAACACAGCATTTTATTCTAGCAACTTTCCAAGATTATACAAGCAATGTTTAATGTGTCCCTGGTTTTTGGGCTTTTGACCCCCCCCCAATAAATTTGGCTTTTTACAGATTTCTTGTGCTGTGAAGTTGAGATGCAGTTGAGTATTGAGTAGATTTTACAAGGAGCTGAGAGCTGCAGGGGAAGAGAAGTTTAGTGCTGCTTATGCTAAGTCAGCTTGCATTGTTAATAGCACAACAGGTTGTGTACTTGCTTTTGATGCAGAAGGTTGTTGGTTCTACTCCCACAAGGGGTGAATGTTGCCATACTGGAAAAGTTAAGATACTAACTATGAGCCTGTTATCAGTTTGCCATCCATTTCCTATGGCAATATTACTAGCTTATCATTTTTAATGTAATATAGGCAATTTATTCCTCAGGGGCATCAGACACTTTATTTTTTTATGAAACCATGACATATAAAGGTGTTTGCTAGCAGCAACCTCTTCATTAGTTACAGATTTATTTAATGTGGAATTATTTAGATGACTTTTTTACTTCTTCAGAGATTGTGCATATTGACTGATAATGGTAGACTGTAGAAGTGTGCATATTTACTTTTAATGGTAGACTGTAGAATTGTGCATATTTACTGATAATGGTGGACTGTAGAAGTCTGAGTAGACTTATGATGGAAATGTTCTGAACTGGGTAGTTTTGTCATTATGGGTGCATGCATTTTGTTTCATTGTTTACTGGAAAGATGTTCTGAATTGGGCAGTTTTGTCATTATTGGTGCATGTGTTCTGTTTCATAGCTTACTGGAAAAATGTCCATAACAATAGGAAGGTGTATCAAAGAGCACATGTATGTTTCATATGCAAGAGGCCTATGATTTGATAACAGCCCAAAATTAATCTTTATCTGCAACTGGTAAAATGTATTTTCTTTGAATGTGGGTTTCAATGCTGTTTCAATGAATGTGAGTTTCAAGGGCAGAGAAGTTTTAATGCTAAGTTTGTTTAGCAGATGTCTTAGTGTTTGTGCTGTAAAATGCAAAATAAAACGTTCAAATGAAGTCCAAATCATCATAGAAGTAAATCAGTATACACATTAGTGCTTATGGTAAATGGAGTGAAATAAACAAGTAATAGATCATTTGAATGGCTGCAGGGGGAGGCTCCATTTGACCATGATTTTGTGAGGGGGAAAAGCAGCAAACTTAAAGACAGCCCCAGCTGAACTATACCTCCCAACTGTCCAGATTTTCAAAGAGTGAATAGATTTTTGCTTCTTATTTTTGGTTTGTTCCTCATAAAATTTGTGGTTTTCTGGCAAATCATTTAGGAATTAAGTCAGTAAATAATGACACACTGAGTTTCAGACTTCATAACCTTCAGAAAAATGCATGCTAAGGTAAGACCTGTTGTTCTATCAACTGTCTCAGTTTATACAAGAGCAATTATTAGTACTGTTTATATGTTCCCCCAATATATTTGGCCTTGTCCAGATTTATTGCATTAACAGGTTGAGAGGTACATGCAAATAAATTGCTTTATAGAATTAGGCATAGCCAAACCTCTCAACTGTCCCTGATTTTGGCTCAAAATGTTGCTCTTCCCCCTAATAATCCCTCCGCAAAATAGAAATTTTGGAAGAAAACATGGAGGGTTTACAATTAAGAAATAACTATAATAATCAGAGTTTAGATTGCTTTTATTTCAGAAATGCATATAGATTCTTTTATTTTTGTCAGCTGCTCAAGTTAGCAATACTAATATTAAAGTGCCCCTTCTTTGACAGGTTCCCAGCTGTATTGTGTGGCTATTTTATATTTTTACATCACATTTTTGGTCCATTTTTCATAAAATTGTGTTTTTTTTGCAAAATTAGTGACAAATCCTTAAAGACTGAAGTTAGAAAATAATGACAGACATTTGAGTTTCAGATTTCATACCATTCAGAAAATTCATACTAATGCAATACCTATTCTATTATCTTTCTAAGTTTAGAAGAGCAATATTTAAAAATTGTCCTTATTTTTGGGCCTTTGTCCATACTTCTTTGTATGGCTTTGTCTAGATTTCTTGCTCTGAGGTTGAGAGGTATGACAAATGTGTCAGGGCCATCACAGTCAGCCAGAGACATTTCAAATTGTGACATACTTGTTGCACCCCACTCCCTCATGTAGTGACTCTGGATGTGTCGAAGCAAGGCAAGGAGTAGTTATGCAGTTTAAATGTGCAGATTATCCCCCCCATCCAAGGTAGACACAAGTACTAGAATGGCTTTTCATCTGTCCTTGATTTTTGCAGAATGGTCTGGTTTCTGTCATATTTTTTGTACTGTTGATTTATGCTTATTACTCAAAGTGACTGTTGCACTGTGTTTAAGTAGCAATATTTTAATGACCATCAGGTAAGCTTGGCTGAGATCGTAAGATGCAAGTAAGCTTTAATAAGCATACTGTTAAAGAATTGCCAACATTGAAAGCCTTTCTGTTGTTGCCATGTAGAGAATACTTAACTAGATAATGTATAAGCCTTGGGTATTGAAATGCATACAACAGTATTTGTAATAAAGGACAGAATTACATTACTTTAAGAATCTCATTACACTTGGAGACTTCCAGTCATCTCTGCAGGCTTTACCCTTAAACTAAACAGAATGCTAATCATGTGGTCCATAACCTGTACAGTAATCCATTTAAGCAATGTATCTTGTGCTTATTTCTTGTTTGCTTTTCATTTTTTACTTTGATGATATTTTCCCCATGAAACAAGTAGATAGTTGTCAGGCAGCAGGTCTTTTTTTGGATGAGAAACATTTTTACAAGTGGGGGCATCAGAGATTTCTACTTTCAGCATGTTACTTGGTACTTTAATAAAGCTGAATATAAATTATAATTAGAACTGCAGTGCAAGAAGTGGTTTGAGTTGAGTGCTGCTTGTTTTTCTTATACTTGATTTTGACTGGCATTCCATTTATGTATTTAAAAAGTAATTTATTTTTTCATGCCTCACAACCTTTTTGTTTCCATCTAGATATTAAGTAAGCTGTCATGCAGCCAATGCATTGACATATTTTTATTCTTCTACACTTCATTTTGTCTTGATTGGACTCTCATAATGATGGTTTGGCACCCAGCGCAGTGTATTTAGTTATTTTATGTGATTTTGAGCATAGCTCCTCCCCTTTATAATTGACCACACCCCTTCCCATTGACCCCACCCATTCAGCTGTCTCCTGCAGCCCCCCTTTGATTTGAAGTCACCAGCCGCCACTGCAGTCCAGGCAATGTTGTTGAGACCTACAGTTTAAATTCTTATTTCCCATGACTGCATCCCTCCATATGCATTCCATTACATGCTTCTTTCAATGGCATACCTGGTATAGTGCTGTACTCTTTTGAGTGAAGACATCCAGTTGTAATATTCTAGTGAATCACAGTCTCTCTTTATGAATAAAGGTTCAGACCTGTTTATCATATGCAGCAGCTTGCCTTTTGTAGGTACTGCTCATGAGCAGGTGATTGCCTGTGCACCAATCTGTGACTCCTACTTGCTAATTGCATCCAGAACAGCTGGGTGGCCTTTCCATTAGCCAATGGCATGACTACACAGTGCTATAATTAAGGCCTTCATGTAGGTCTTGTCCCTTTTCATGGCCTATGAGGAGAACATTATGGAGATGTTGGAGCTAAAGCTTTAGAGAGGGTAGGTAGAAATACTGTCCACTGTTTAGACTGATGTGTTATGTCCACAGTTTTGCATGCTATGTCTGGCCATTGTTAACATACCCTGTAGCAGTGTACTGTTGAACAATGTGTGTTGGGGTCAGTAAGGAGACAGTCAGATGTGAGTGTCATAGATCCTTTTTATCTGAATATGCATGCTGCTACAGTTGATGCTGTTCTATCAGCTGTGTAAGTTTGTTGGGGGAGACAGTGACACATGTGCCTTTCACAGGAGCACCCCCCCAACCCTTGATGTATGTGTGTCATGTGGATACTCTGTTCTACGTATGTAGGAGGTATGATTGATCTGTAGCAGCTAGCTGGGCATACTGCTGCATGTGTAGGAGACTGCAGCTGCTGAAGTCAGACTAGAAGTCAGACTAGGGATTGTGAAGACATAGAGGGACAGCCAGCTGTTACTGTCAGCGAGGGAGTGGTGTAAGCTGTTGTGTCACAGCATGGCCTGGCTGAGAGTACCCATAACAGTCTATGTAAAGCATGTGCTTCTGGTGCATATGTTATGTAATAGTGCCATCCAGAGAGTGTTAGGCAACATTTAGAGCACATATTCATAATTGTGAAATGTGTCCTACCCTGCAGGCCTTTAACGTGATACTGTGGGTGGCAGTGAGTGCAGTGGGAGCAACCAGTTTTGCTGGACATTGCATAACTCGGTTATTCCTATGTTTTATTGAAATGCATGTAGTTGTGCTACAGACTGAGACTGGGATGTGGGCCAGGACTGTGGGTGTCCAGATGTGACACATGCTAGGAATGTAACAGATAGATGATATAGAATATATTAATAAATTATATTATATATATTCATAATAATATATATATATATATATATATATCATGATAATATATTATCATGTCATATTATAATAATATATATTAAATGCTATATTCCTATGAGGGTATTATAGTATGTCAGGTGTATTTGTAAGACATATGTGCATACATACAGGTGTTACACATGACTGGCATGGACATGTGTGTTCAGATAGGTATGACATGTGACACCGAGCTGCCTGTCATGGTTTGTAACCCCAATCTGCACTGCATTGCCAGTATGTCAGCACACAAATTAGGTTTTATGGCAACCCTGCCATACATAGGGGACACAACTGTAGTCATTCAGCAACAGCCTGTACATTTGTCAGCTCTACGTGATATTGTAGGGCTCCCGTACATCCAGCAACACTTATTTGTCTGTGTACTAGTTTGTTGTCTGCATAAGATGCCCAAGTTAGGGTTATCATCTTTTCAAATTGCCAAAGTGGGACATTTTTGATAAAAAACCCATCAGATTTTGCAGGGCGAAACATACCCAAGGCCAGTATAAAGGACAGAGCCTCATTTTTCTGTCTACATAACAGGTTATTTTTATAGCATTGTAGTTGTTATTCTGTTTCTTAAAACATTTAAGTGTTTCAGATACAGAATAACTGTTTTATGCAACTTTTACATGAAATACAAGAAATATGTTTGTCCTAACATCTCAGGACATTTGCCACTGTTTTTATTTCTTTGCAGATGCTCCTTCTCAAAGAGGGTCTGTCCCTCACAAAGTGGGACAGGTACTTATCCTAGCTCAAGTACACTATGATTTGTCCCAGTATATATAGGAGAGTTGTGTCACTGGCAATCAGGATATGTTTGTAAAAACATTACTTGATTGTGAGCTCTGTTGGCCTACTGGTGTAATGCACCATATTGTAGATAACAAGGACCTGAGTGCAATACGTGATAGTGATGTCTTTTTCCCTAATGTTACATGACTGTACTGCATGATATATTCAGAAAAGCATTGCTAGCGCTTCACAGCTGAGATGGCCTAGTGGTGTGTTGCTCTGAATCTAGTGCACAGGGTCTTGGGTTCAAGACTTGCCAGGTCTGGTTCTTTTGTTGCTGGACAGAAAAGTGGCTAAATGAGATAGAATGATTAAAGCAGTTTTAAGCAAGTTTGCTTGAGTTTGTGCAATGCTAAGTGATGCCAAGTGGCACTTGGGTCCCGTTAGCTTTGCTTAGCAGTACTTATCCCCACTTAAGCCACACTATTTCAAAAAAAAAAAAGAAAAGAAAAAAGGGGTGATAGGAAAGTGGTGAAATGAGGGCAAGCAAGAGGAAAAACATTATGAAAGGCAGCTAGGGTTGTGCAGGATGGGGTGCAGGAAAGGACCATAGCTCTTCATTTCTTGTGCAGCAACAGTTGTGTATGATGTGGACAATTTGGAATTTATACCCTCACACCCTATAGAGAGGGGTATGGGCGACATAAATGTGTCAAGTAATTGATGGGGTAATTGATTGACATCAGTGTAAGCGGGGGTGAAATGGAGAGCTATGTATGGGACGAGATTTGTTGGGGGAATAGCTGCCCCCTTTTTTGAGGATGTTGGGGAAAGGTTTTAGGTATATTTTAGGAGATAGGTTGTGTAGGAGAGGTTGCGTTTGCAGACAGCAAGACAACAGACAGGGGCAGTGTATGACACATGAGTAGGGTAAACACCTTGGACTGGGAGGGTGTTTGGGAGTCAGAGAACTATGTGCCCTCAGATGGAAACAGTGGGACTGAGGTCTCCACCTATGGGCAGTTAACACTACCCGTTCACAGCCCCAAAGGTGGCTGTGCTGGGGGCTGGACACAGGGACCAGCCTTCCCCTCAAGGTGCACTAATCTGCCCTTGATTTGGCACAGGCAGTCATCCAAATCCCAATAGATGACCCTGAGCACCATACCTTAAAACTGGTATCAGATCTGCTGGGACCCAGTGCCATGGCCATATGAGGCAGGACAGGTGGATCTGCTGGAATCTGCCTACCCAAATGTGCTATGGTGTTAAGGTTTGTCAAAGTGTATTGGTTAGTCATGAACAAAACATTTCAACATTAGTTATAATAGTATGCATGGGTGTTCCAATTAACCCAGAAGAATAGAATTGAAAAGAATTGCATAACAAGCAGAACACATGCATAAATGGAATAACAGTCATTATTGTAACAGCATGCCAGTAACAGTTATGGCAGCAGGCCACCAACAGTGGAATTTGAACAAGGTATGTTAGTATGCAACTATTGAAATATAAGAACAATGATACAACACAAGTCCCAGCATTAGATTTTGAGAACAACATGCCAGTAGTATATGCATACTAATTACTGATGCAGATAAGGGGTGAGGGAGGGAAAAACAGTCCATTACCAACTGCATAGGTTATATTTTTCACAACAGTACTGCTCAATACTCTACAGGTCCGCCCTTACATTATATCTACCTGTGGCCTATAGCTTCTGTAGCACATACATAATTGTTAAACTGTTGACCTGGAATGGTATGGAGCATGCTGTGACAACTCTAGGAACATGACTAGAGGGGACTCATACATGTCAGGGTTGCATATATGAATAACAAGGTGTATCCTTCACTGATGTTTTGAGTGTGCTACTGGCATACTTTAACCAGATTTATATCTGTGTCCAAGGTTATTGGCAACAGTAATCACTAGCTGTGACAGTGTAACACTTAAGAGACATGTACGGGGAAGGATGCATGGTGTATATACCTATCCTGCTGTCATTTATAGGCATGGGGCTGGACACTGGAACATTTGTACATAGTTTATTAGTACACCCTTCATACAGCTAATACAAACTTTCTTTACCTGTAAGCCCTGTGGAGAAAATATCTGCTAACACTATCTGACTGTTTCTACAAATATGATTACTTGTGAGTAATTATAAACACATCTTAGTACCAGTCCCTGGATTCAAACCATGGTCTGTGTGTGCAAAAGTTAACAACATATCTATTTCTTAATACACTGCTACTGGGTCACTGCTCTCTGCTGCTTGACTGATTTGTGCCTAAAACTCACTTGATTACAAGTCTGACCTTGTAATATAAGTGGAGTGTCACAGAAGACTGTAGTGACATTTGAACATACATGCCTGAGATTCATGCATGATAGGTAGTTAGTGAACTGTGTATTAATACTTTCAATGCAGGTGTACACATTTAACCCATAGTGGATGTGAATATGTGTGATTTGTACAGACCATAGGAGGGTGCTGGGTTGATTACCCGACCCATATACATTTCCACATCACATATCTGCAGTCTCCACCTATTACAGTCTCATACTTGCCTGCATCAGCATACCTACATTCAGGACTACATATAGCTTATAGCTAAAATGAAATGAAATGAAAAGAGACATGGTGGAGCTCTCAGATTATGTGGCCCAGACAGGTATGACATGTGCAGTATCCTACCATCGCCCAGAATGATACCATAGTACAAACAAAGAATGATTGACTTCAACAATTGGCTAAGTTTCTGGTATCATTCTAAGGGGATCCATCATCTGTCTGCTTGGGATGCCATGATTGACAGACCTCGATACTTTGCCAGAAATGGCCTGCATCTGTCACCCCTGGTTTTCTGGGTACTGGCTAAAGCTCTTGCCACCCTTATAGTGCCTTTTTAGGTGGTGTTTCAAAGACCAAATTACCACCATTACAGCTATAAATAAATGCAATCTGAGGGTCATGCTGCTCAATGCTAGAAGTCTAAATCTCAAGATGCACTCCTTGAAATGGAGACCATCAACATTTGTGCTGTAATGGAGACTTGGTTTAAAGCAGCAGAAAGCACCCCTGTGCTACCAAGCTATAACTCATTCCACACCTTTTAGCCCCAAAACATGGACCAAAGCTCCAAAGGCGGTGGTGTCTCCATATTCATAAAGGATATGCACACCTAGTAGCCCAGCATAATGCATCTGAGATACTTCAGGTACAACTAACATTGGGTAAGACTGTGATCCAGGTCATAGCCTGCTATAGGTCCCCAACCATGTCCCTAGGCTCTCACTCCATGTTCTAAGCATCATGGAATCTATCAAGGTCCAATCCAACACTCTCATACTAAGAGACCTCAACTACCAGTCCATCAACAGGGAAAACTACTCAAGCACCAATGCATTGGCCAAACGTTTCCTGGAATTCATCAATTCAAATGCCCTGGACCAGCTCATTCTTACCCCCACTAGAAGAAGCATTATCCTTAACTTGGTTATTACTAACATGGGCAACCATTAATCTACACCAACAGTCAATTCCTCTCTGGTTAGATCTGTCCACAAACTAATCACCATGGAAATCCACATCTCACCCACACCCCCACAAAGGTATCCACTATGAAAAACTTCTCCAAAGCTGACTTTGGACTGCAAAATGAAGAGGTGGCTAACTTCACGGCAGCATACAAATGGAAAATAGATGCATGACTGCCAAATCATACACCAATGCACTGTACGAACATGTACATAAATGCATGGAACTAGCCATACCCAACAGAACCAAGATGCTTTCCTCCAAATAAAGGAAGCCAGTCTGGCAGTCCCCTGCCATTAATAAACTCTACAAAAGAAGAAAGAAACTGTTGCAGGAAAAGGTGAAGTCTCAAGACTAGAAAAATTCCCTTATTAGCTTCATAAAAAGTTGAGATCCCTCATCAAAACTTACAAAGCCAGCTATGAAGTCCGAATTGTGGCAGACACTGAAAATAACCACAATGCCTTCTTTAGTTATATTAAGACTCTCCATGGCAATAACCAGATCTGCTCTGAGTTACTGCACAATGGTACCTCCTATAATGAGCCAACAGAGTCAACATATTGGCCAACAGATTCAGTGCCAACTTTACCCATCCCCAAAGGACCAATCTCATTACCGGAAGAATGACAGACACCCTGCATTACTGCAGTACAGGTTAAAGCTGCATTGTCTAAGGCCAAAAATGCAGCTTCAATGGGATCCAACAATATCCATGGCTGTATTCTACATTTATTCAGTGTGGTCTGTTCACTCACAGCCTCACCTCAGGCTTTGTCCCTACAGAATGGTGCACTGCTACAGTCATCCTTCTCCATAAAGGAGGAGAGACTATATACCCTGGAAATTATTGCCCCACTAGTCTGATGAGTCTGATATGCAAGGCTATGGAGCACATCATCACGGACCTAATTAACAAGGATATAGGGAATCTCCAAACCCTAGATCCCACACAATTTGGTTTTGTGAAAGGTAGAGCATGCCTGCTCAACCTGGTTGACTTATTTGAGTCAGTCACCAGAGCAGTGGATGAAGGTAAGGCAGTTCATACAGCCTTCCTTGATCTGGCCAAGGCCTTTGATACCATTCCTCACTCAAAATGTATTGCTAAACTCACCAAACTAGGCATCAACCCCTATATTGTTAGGTGGGTTGCAGATTAGCTCATAGATAGAACACACAGTGTGTAAGTAGCAGACTCCAAGTCAGACTGCCAACCATTCACAAGTGGAATCCCACAGGGATTGGTCCTGGGTCCTCTCCTGTTTGGCATCTACTTCTCAAAAGTCCAGGCCAACACAGAGGGACTCTGGCTGACCAGATTTTCAGATGACTGCAAGCTGTGAGCCATTATTAACTCCCCAAGTGATGCTGACATCCTACAGAATGGTCTTTCTGAGACCAATTACTGGTGTAAAATAAATGGCCTTAAGCTTAATGCCAAAAAATGCGCCATCATCCTCTTATGGAAAAACTCAGTTCCCACTAATTACCACATCGATGGGAGCCCACTGAACACTGAAGGCATTATACGAGATCTGGGGACACAGGTTGACAGCAACCTCTCCTTCAACCACCACATTGCCACTGTGGTCAGAAAGTCCTTCTATGTGGTACATCTCATTACCAAGGGTTTTGCATCCAGGAAGAAAGAGGTCATCATTTCTCTCTACTCTTCCCTCATTAGACCAATCATAGAGTATAAATGCCCCATTTGGCATGTACCTTAGTAGACACCTGCGACATCTGAAGATGCCACAAAGCACCTCACAAAGAGAATCCTAGACCTTAAATGCATCCTACATGGACAGACTCAAAAACCTCCAGCTATTCTCTTCTCATATCGCCTACTTAGAGGCAATCTCTGCTTGACTTACAAAGCCATGTCTGACCCAACTCTGTCAGAAAAGCTACATCTAAAGACATCCCAATCCCTCCACACCACATACTCCAGAGACCTCAACCTCATTACCACAATTAACAGAACATGCTGGAGGGACATGTTCTTAACCCAGAGACTGCCCATTCTCTGGAATACACTTCCCATACATGTCAAGCAGAGCACCTCACTAGCCCTCTTCAAGAGAAATCTTGATGAGTGGATGGGAAATCGAAAGTTTACCCTGGGGATCACTCCAGTGGCTCTACTTGATAGAAGCATTGGGAACTAATGATGGGGGGCACAATGCCAGGGCACTTCTTTGGGCTAGGCTTGTAAAGACCCCAGGGTCATTAGCCTAGTACAAACCTATGAAACTATGAAATGCAAAGGTTAACACAGGACAATTATGCAGGGAACACACTATAATACATTGCTATTCAAGGTTCAGATCTGAGTGCAGAACATATATCAAATTTCATTGTATCTTGTTTTACAGCTCCACATCTACAGTTCAGCATAACAGCTGGTTATCAGGCAAACCTCACTCAATTCATGCTCACATAGCCATATTTGCAGCACCTGTACAATTGTATTTCTTCAACAACAGACTTGATTAAACACAACAATTTGTGGGAATGAGTTTGACTGAGGGTGACATGTCACAGTGGTTTATTACATTTAAAATTCTAAATTCAGTTGTACTGTATATCCTGTAGATGATGAATCAATGTTATTTATTGCCTTCACAGTAGCAATCACAGTGTACTATATTACCAGATTCATTCCTACACTGAATTACTACAGTATCGGCATGCTTTCATCAATAGTAGCTTGTTTTCCTGCCTTCATCTGTATTACACAGTACCTGGCATTAGTCACTTATATCAATGTTGGTCTAACAACACATTTGTTCAGTACATTCAGAACAAACTTTACCTAATGGCAGTAGACAATTACACTTTCTTATTTATTGTACTATATATTTCAAGTTAGATCAGTACTCACCACACTGTTGGTGCAGCCCCACCAGACATCCATCTTGGGCCTCAATGTTACAAGCCCAGTCCTCTGCAGCTGTGGGGGACACACCATTATGCATACCTGTATATTAGATATTCATACTACAATTTGATAAATCACCAGTTGATATATTTACAAACTTTTGGGGAATTCCCTGCCCAAGCCTCTTGGATCCATTGGGCCAAGAGTGTCCCTTCCTCCATTTCAGGTTGTCATAATGATGATGGACCTGTCTACCAGTGCAGGGGATTCCAGTGGCATTGGTGAACTTATGTGCCAGATGGTCCTAGACCTTGGACTTGTATTCGGAGCCCTGGTACTGGCCCTGCAGCAGTCTGTCATCATGGTTCTTAACAAAGTGCCCAGCCATGACCCTGGACTCCAACATGCCCCTGTGCTGTGCCCCAAAGTGCACTCCCTATCCAGCACCTGGCATAGTTCCTGTATGAATCAAACTCTAACAGTTTCTGCCTGTATTCCCATCTGTGCAGTTTAAATAAGGCCATGTTCCACCCTTTGCCACTCTTGGACCATTTTTAAAAAAGCTAAGCAAAGCTGAACTGTGCACAAACCCACTAAGCTAAGTTGAGCAGTGCTTAAATTTGCAAATGCTGAGCAGTGCTTAGCAGTGCACAAATCTGCTTAACTCAGGTGAGGACTGCTTATAATGGGACTGTTTAGCAATGCTCAAACTAGCTAAGCAGAGCTAAGCATTGCTAAGTATTGCTTAGACAGGTCCTTTTTAAGCATTTCTTAGCTTGGCTTAGCAGTGCTTAGGAAAACTGAGCTAAGGGCAAACAAAAATTTTCATTAAAAAAATAAATATTGGATATCAATTACATTATTGATACAGTATTATTAAATGTATGATTTTACTTTACATGACCTCTCCCTATGTGCTTTCATTACGTTACCTTGGGGTGTGACTGTGTATCAGACACTTGTGTTTAAATGGTGGCTTTCACCTAATTTTTCCACTGACACTGGGATTCTGGAACAACTATAATACCCTAGTTAACAAATATCAATAACTATATAAATAAATAAGATAAAGTTATTATAAAAAGCTGAATGATCTGTTTGGGTATTCAAACCGTGCTTCTACTGCACTAAAGGTCATGGCTTTAACCACTCAACTAACTTGGCTGTGAATGTTTTGGCTATAAATTTCTATATAGCTTCTCAATACATTTAAGAATTGCTGAGCAAAAGAGCCACACAATGCAAACCCACTCAGCTATACTTAAACTTTAAAAAAAAGAAATAAAAAAATGTAACCACAAATTAAAAATTAAACATTGCACATCAAATTATTAAATAAGTGTTCAAGGACACTTCCTTTATTGTTTTAGTGCTGTACACCACTTTTACAATGCAGGGAGTGTGTTACAGATATTGTAACAACCCCCCCATATGACATTACACTTCACTTCTTAAATAAGTGTCCAAGGACAATTTCGTTATAGCTTTAGTGTCATACGGCACTTTCACAATGCAGGGGTGTGTGTTACAGATACTGTAACACACCCCCTACATGACATTATACTTCACATTCTTAAATAAGTGTCTGAAGACTCTTTATTGTGAAAGTGCTGTACAGCACTTTGAGAGTACAGGAGGAACATTACAGATCTGTGAGCATTGCAAGACACCCCTAACAGTCATTCAGAATCCATGTACATGGCTCCACATCAGTAGCATGCTTTCATTAATATGCATGGCATGCTGCTTAGAGGGAGATGCAAACATGGACACCGTTCACTCCATGTATGATAACACTATTCCTACACTGAGTTTATTAAATCTGGGGGATTATTTCCGTTTATCCTGGCACCCCCCATCAAGTAGTTATAGACACACCTGTGTACAGTTCTGAGATCATATTGTGATAAGAGGTTGTAGCCATGCAATGCAGTTCACCTTTGTTGCTACTAGCAGATATCACACAGTAAAATATTCAAAGTTGTTTCATACAAATCACATTAGTCATGCCAAGCCAGAATAATAAGTAAGCATTGAATAGCTTTTCATTTTCTTCCATTGATAGCCCCAGCACTTATACCTACTTTGTGTTTCAGTTATATAGTGAAGTACTCCACCTTACCTCTCACATATGCATGCTAATACTGCAACACAGTGCAATGACTGAATAAATTAAGCAAATAACAAGAGAGTTAGTTATTTTCACACATCCATCTTCATCCCTCACCCAGCAATTCCAGCCACCTCTATGCACAATTCAACATCTGATAGTCATGTAATATACTTCATATTAAACAACTGCCACAGTTTACACACAAACATAGAGCCAAAATAATGAACCAGCAAAAATGTGTGATTTTCAGGTAAATCACTGTGGATTACAATCAGTAACTAATGCCATTAGAGCTTCATACTTATTGTTCATAAAATGCATGTTGATGTAAAGCCTGTTGATTTAACTTTTTAAGTAAATTAAAGTAATGGTTACAATTTTTCTCTGATTTTTGGCCTTTGGTACCCCATCACACAACTCATTTTTCATTTGTAAAAAACTAAATTCCACAGTAACCAAAGGTCTTCCAAGTAAAAAAAAACACAATGCAAAAGTACCAAGTAATGACCAGCACAGCTAAAACAACAACTGCTGTTTATTAAATACAAAAGTAAGCACTTTCATGCATAAGCACTTCTTCAGACTAAATCCAGAAAAGCCAAGGTACAAATTAAATACAATTTAAAAATGAAAACATCCAGTCAGAATTCACAATAAAAACAGCTGACATCAAGTCCTATTAAATACTATGGTAACAAACAGTGCTTAATATTGCATCCTTTTAAATAAGGTCCTAGTGATGTGTTTTCATTCTAACCATAATTCCTATCTGCTTGCAATGTTAAAATCCACTTAAGTTCATTAGCACCAGTTTTATTAATGAAGTTCCCACCTCTAGTAGTTTTAGTAGTTAAATTTATCACTTCAAAGAGAAAACTATGGTCAGAATGCAAATTAATATGCTTATATAAAGTATTCATACTAACTTTCCTCCTGATGTTTCCAACATGCTCCAAGAGACTTTCTCTCAAACTATGAGTCATCATTCTTACATAAAACCTGGGACAAACTGTGCAAGTCACTAAATATACCAAGTTTGTACTTCCACAGTCCACTTAAAACTTAAAATCATACCCAATATTAGTAACAGGATGAATAAAATAAGAGACTTCAGAAATAAAAGAGCAGGTTTTACAACCACAGCAAGGGTGCATACCAACTCTTGAAGATTTAACACGAAGCTCTGACATAAAATTACCTTTAAAATGTAGCCCCTGTTTCAAATTCTTTGCATTCCTAAAATAAAATTGAGGTTTGTTTCCAATAAACTTACTTATATCTTCATCGGCCACCAAGATCAAGTCAGTTTCTCATAATAATGTTACAAAGATCATTTGCTTCACTGGAACAGGTGAGACCAATTTTCAGACAACCCCAAATTTGCCACTTGTTGGTCCTACTATGTGGAACACCAGAAAAGTAAGGTCTCCCTTGCATTTGATGCAAACTTTTAACTTGCTCTAAGGTATCAATAACTTCACGTGAACCATAGCCCCTCAGGAAAAATTCATCACTAAGTGAAGCCTAATGCTCATTCAACCTTGCATCACTAGTATGCAGCCTTGAAGACCTTAAAAATTGCCCTTTCAATACATTACGAAAGGTGTGATTCGGGTGCATGCTAGTCCTGTGCAGGTTACTGCTCCTCCAACATGACTTCCTATACATTTCTGTTGTCAAACTCCCATTATTATCAAACGATATGCACATCTAAAAATCAGCAGAACTATTAGCAGTGCAAGCAGTAAAAAACAAGAAATCTGTTGTTGTATTAAGCCAATGCAAAAAAGAATCAAACTAGACCTTGCCTCAAAATAAAGACATCATCCACAAATCTAGTGTAAAATTTTCAGAGATCAAATTATCAACAAATATATGTTCAGTTTCCCAGAAAGCCATCACCATATTGGTGCAGGTTTTGGCACATGCTGTGCTCATAGGTATGCCTAATGTCTGCAAATACAATTCACCATTAAAAGTAAATACATTGTTTTCTAACACTATTTCAAACAAAGTACATATTAATGAAACTTGGGCATGCATGTAGTCACTGTCATGGTGCCGAAAAAATCTAACTGCATCTAGGCCATAACTGTTAGGTATGACTGTAAAAAAGAGTGGTAACATCCATTGTTTCTAGTAAAAGGTCTGAATAGTCATTCAATACACTAACAGTTGTGTAATGTTGATTAAGAAAGTGCTCAGTATCACGTAAAACTGTTAGTGCACATTTAACAATAGGTTTGAGCTTGTCCTTCCCATAAATAGAAATTGTTTCTGTTAAACAGCCCTGTCCTGCAACAATCGGTCTAATTGGTGGTTCATGTATATCTTTATGAATTTTTGGGAGACAATTAATGGTTATTACTGGATTATCAATGGATAAAACATTATACAGGTCAAATGATACTTGGCAAGTCATCAATAAATATAAAGTTCACTCTGAACCCTGCTAGTAATAGATGAAATACCATTAAGGTCTGTGCGAGAGTACACAGTGTCAAATAAATGTCTCAATATACTATTAATGTAAAATGTATTATCCATTACAACCAACAAATTGACTTTGTCCACTGGCATACATATTAAAGGTTGCAATTGTAACTCACAAAGGGCTGTGTATTGTTCTTTAGTCAAGTTGTAAAACTTCTTTCCTTGTCTGACGTCTCTGCAATGTAGAAGCTGCTGCAATTTAGCTTCACATACACAGATAAAAGCATCAAGAGAGGGTTGTATGAGTTGGTTGAAAGAACTGGGTTTCTTAAATTTATTACACAAGTCAAAATCATTAGGAAACAATATTTTCAACATGATGTTCCTTCTGAACATCAGTAAACCTAAGGAAACATCATAAAGATACAATTGAACAGCTAAAATGAAAGAAAGACCATTTTCTAATATACTCACATGCAGAGGAGTAAGTTCAAAAGCAGCTAAATTAAATACTAGCATTGTATCTGGCACCCTCTCTTCATGTTGGATACTGACCTTTCCTCTCTTTCTGTAGACTAAAGCCTGTTCCTGCTATTTCTGCTGATAGAGCATTTATTGCCTGGGAGTTGACAGTTCCTCAAAGGCACCAGTAGAGAATGAAAGCTGCCAGTGTTTAAAGGGACTGCAGCTGTTGTAGTTTTACTCATTGCTCCTAATTCCAATGATGTAAGCTGAGGATCTACAGAATCTTTCTTAGCTGACTCATTGTTCATATTAACTGAAGATAGAACAGAATCATTAGTTTGTTGGAGATGAACCAGTTCAGTGGTAGGTAAAGCTGTAGATACAGACACAGCAAATGTTCATGAATCAGATTTCTCATTATTCCTACCAGATGTAGAACAGGACCAAACAAAAATATGCCCCTTCTTGAAACCATTAAAGTCTCTCTCCATCTTTTTATGTGTCTATTGTTGTAATCTAAGGACAAAATTGTTAACACTGGCCAACATTTCTTCAATCTTCCAGCAAAAACATCCGCAGAGTATTTTTCCACAAACTACCAGACCGGTTTCAATTGAAACACACAACTTGGTCTTGTGGGGTTAAAAAATTTCAATTAATAATTTTGTGTAATTAAAACTAACTTCATGATTCATCATCTGCCAACGTTTTAACAACTCAGGGAACTGGTTTCCGTATGTCAGCATACAAAATACACTTAAGTCGTCTCAGCACTATTTTATGGTGAAGACAAGCTTCAAAATGCAGTCTTTGCTATTGTGATATGCCAAACTTTGAAAGAATTGAAGAAGACCATCATATTGAAAGTGCTGATATGGACACATTTAATAGCCTTTTACAAGATGTGGAGTTTAAGTTATTAAAGTTAAAGAAGTTACAAGTTACAATGGAGAGAGACTGATATGAAAACTTTTAAACAGTCATTTAAAAACTTTTCATAGGTACATAATATAATGTACAACAATTAATGCTCAACAATTTCTGATCTCTCCTCATTACAATACTGGCTTTTATAAGCCAGTATTGCATTTGGAGTCAGACCTGAGCACTGTAGCACTTTGTGTGTCATTTCTTTTTTATCTAAAATGTCACCTCTGTAGTGTACCATGCAGGAAGGGTATAAACTGTAGCAGTTGTTTGCAAAATGTGTAGCAGTTTGCTACAGTTTAATTTTTTTTAATTAAAACATAAACCCCATAGTGCTCTATGCATCCATGATATAAACTGTTGCAACTGTTTGCTAGATTTGTTGTATGGAGTTTGCTATAACTTAAAAAGACTTTTTAGGACTAAAACATGAGCACCATCACACTCTGTGCAGGGAGGGTATAAACTTTAGCAAACAGTTTGCTACAGCTTAAAAGAAGACATCATCATTTCCTTTTAATACAATAAGTCAAAGGAGGGTTGGGGCTGCAGGGTACAGAAATAGGACCGGAGTGGTTGGGGCAAGATGGAGGGGGGCATTTCATGCATCTGGCCACATGTGTGCCAGTAGAAGGAACATACTTTTTTTTTTCTTCCTCTTCAGTGGAAGAGCTTGTGGGTGGGGGCATAGATCTCTTGAAGAGCTGAGGGGGTGGGGTGCTGATTGAAACATCTAAGACATTATATACAAATATTATATGAGCAACATTTAATAGCTTTTTACCTGCACAATGACAAATTTCAATATACTTGTGATTACTATTGTGTTAGCTTTGAGATGAAATATTTTAATACTTTGCATGCAATATGGTTCTGGAAATATTAATACACATATGAGCAAGCAATATTTGATGGCTAGAGGTGTCAGCAGGATGTAAATACAGAAACACTTGGAAACCTTACTCAGATGCAATATGTTAAAGCCTTTTGAAAAGTATTTTCTATGGTGTCCTTTGAGCTGATGAATTTTGTTTGCTTCTGTAACCATGCCCTATTATCCTGATCACATATCTAAGTCAGCAAATCTTCAGTCTGGGAAGCCACAGTGCATATTATGTGCTTATTGTCTTGCAGTGCTGAGTGCGATCTTTATGTTGTTTTGGTCTGATTTATATCAGATTGTAAGTTTTCATAAAGTTAAATGCTTGTTGAGAGTTGTCATTTCTGTAACTGATATATTTTATGGTTGTACTGCCCTAATTAAGTAGGGCAGGCAAGACAGAAGTCATTCTGCAGTAGTCCGGGCCCTGTAAAGTGTATCACCATTTGAATTTTTAGCACAGTTAAATTTCTTATTTTTTCCATGATAGGTCATATATAAATTATTCCCCAGGTCCCATGCATGTGGCACAGTTCTTAAGCCTCTAGGCATTGCTGTCTTTATTCAGTCATACAATATTCACTACAGATGGACCTTCGATCAAGCTGAGGCTTCATCTTTACAAGAAAAATCTGTAGTACTTGTGATTGTCTATGCTGCTGTTTAGTAGTGCATGTGTATTCCTTATACTGATATGCCTGTACTGCATTCTTATTCTGTTATCTGTTACAATAAATATACAACAGATGACATCCTTTTTTTACCCTTGTAACTCTGCTTGATGAATTACATTACTCCTTACAGTCTTTAGTTCACCCATCCCAGACAAAGTTTCACCACATTGTACTTAGATTGTGCTAGTGTTGTATGTTGTATGTGATATGAAACATGTAAATGCTTCATAAGCAGTTGCATTGATTGACAATAATTTGTGCATGGTATGATCTGTGCCACATACAAAATATCACCATTCACAGTGTGTTCCTTCTGACGTAGTTAACATGTTCTTTGGTGATTCAATTTCATGATTTGTTTTCTCATGTTTTTTTTTTTTTCATTTTTTTTTTACTTGATTTTTTCACAGCCATGGGTTTCACACTGCCTGTTGTACATAGAGGGCATGTGTATGCATCATGCAATCACCAGACCTGTGCCTACATCTTAATTCATTGTGCATGAGTTTTGCCTTGTACCACATCACTTGCATTGATCCTTGCTCTGAAGCTTTGCTCTGTACCACATCACTTATATTTATCCTTGCTGTGAACCTTTGCCCCGTACCACATCACTTGCACTGATCCTTGCCAGGAAGCTTTGCCTTATACCACATCACTTGCAGTGATCCTTCCTCTGAAGTTTTGTCCCTTACCACATCAGTTATGTTGATCCTTACTGTGAAGCTTTGCAATGTACCACCTCACTTACACTGATCCTTGTTGGGAAGCTTTGCCCCGTATCACATTATTTGCACTGATTCTTACTGCGAACGTTTGCAACATGCCACCTCACTTACACTGATCCTTTTTGGGAAACTTTGCCCGTATTACATTATTTGCACTGATCCTTACTGTAAAGCTTTGCTTGGTACCACATCACTAACGCTGATCCTTGTTGGGAAGCTTTGCCCCATATCACATCATTTCCACTGATCCTTACTCTAAAGCTTTGCTCGGTACCACCTCACGTACACTGATCCTTGCTGGGAAGCTTTGCCCCATATCACATTATTTGCACTGATCCTTACTGTAAAGCTTTGCTTGGTACCACCTCACTTACACTGATCCTTGCTGGGAAGCATTGTCTTGTATCACATTATTTGCACTGATCTTTACTGTGAACCTTTGCAACGTACCACATCACTTACACTGATCCTTGTTGGGAAGCTTTGCCCAGTATCACATTATTTTCACTACTCCTTACTGTAAAGCTTCGCTCGGTACCACATCACTTGCACTGATCCTTGCCAGGAGGCTTTGCCTTGTACTGCATCACTTGCAGTGATCCTTGCTATGAAGCTTTGCCCCTTCCCACATCACTTATGTTGATCCTTACTGCGAACCTGATCCTTACTGTGAAGCTTTGTATTATATAATTTCAGTTGTGGTGATCCTTGCTGTGATGGTTGGCCTTATACCACACCACTTGCACTAGTCCATGCTGTGAAGCTTTGACCCGTACCACATCACTTACACTGATCATTGCTATGATTTCCATCTCTTGATCAGCATCACTGCACTGCTTAGTTTGCTTGCATTGTTTGTATTTGACACTGTTTTCTGTATCACATTCTAAAGGAAGGCTTACTGTGGAAGTCTTGCTCTACAGAGCAGTGAATGCCCCTTAATATTGGCCCAGGCTTACAAAAGCACCAAGGAAGGATTTAAAAATACCAAGTTAAAAATTGTTATAATGGCTTTAGGACTTTGCAGAAAAAACTGTCCAAAGCTGTGAAAACTAAAAATTCATAAACTAAATACATGTATAACTCCATGATATTTCCCAATCAAAAATGTACTAAATAGAAAAACACATAAACAAGAAAGAACTATGCAAGGTAAACTTGGAATGCAGGAGGGAAAAGGAGAGACAATCCATTTTCACTCTGAAAATCTTGACCCGTTATTATCATTATTTAGGGTCATAGGCGATTACTAGGCTATGCACCGTAGCAGGCCTTTTTAAGCCTACACATGCTTCCCAAAAATAATAGCCGGGTTTTGGACCAATAGTGTTTTGTGGGGCTGGGGTCAATATATAACCCTGGCATGGGCAGTCAATCATTTAAAAAGAACCACTCTCTAATAGAGACATAGGTGCCAGACTAGGGGTAAATTTATGATTTACCATGTACTGATCCAAGTTGTGCTTGAATATGTCCAAGGAAGAATTCTGCTTCATGTGGATGGGAGGCCTGTTCCAAAGAAGGGGCAGTTTCTGAGATGAAAACCTGTATTTCCAGCATGTTTAATTTATGTTGCAGATGAGTTTAATGTCACTGGATTGGGTGTATCTAACAGTATTTGTTTTGTGGATGTGCAGCATGCCCATTAAGGCTGGATCGAATGATACTTTCCAGGTCAAACACAGATAACCTCTCAGCAACCTGGAGGGGACAAGTATAAGGATAAGGTTGCCCACACCTTGTTTTCATTTTTTGATGAACCTCTATGGACACTACAGTTGCATAGACCTACGCAGGTTCACTACAGGAAAAGAGCATTGTATTCTATGAATAATCTAGTGAGGGCCTAGTAAAATGGAATAATGACATCTTTAGACCTAAATGTCATACCTTTGCTTATAAACTGGACAACATAAGACTTTCTTAAAACAGTAGATACATGATTATCAAAACCAGGTCACTGACTACATGCATTCCCAAATCCGTGACCACTGGGTCTACTCTCAGTAGTGTATTATCAAAGTAAAAATTTGTGGGAGTGGCCACCTTTCAAAAAGAAACAATTATGCTCTTCCTGGCATTTTGTTTTAGGCCATGACATTGACACTAGTTATTAATCAGTTTCAGGTAATCTTGGAGGGTATTTGTGTCTTGCGGGGGATTCAATGACTTTACCTAGTTTGGAATTGTTCTTGAACTCCGTCAGCCAGAGGCCCTTGACACTGGCCTTGACTTCAGAGAAGTAGACATCAAAAAGAATTAGTACCAGTACTGAGCCCTGAGGGTCATTAGTGACCAGCATTTTGCATAGGTAGACTCCCTACCCTGACTTCCTGGGTCCTGTCTGTGAGCCAGCTGTATAGCCATTGGGTGGCTTATGGGTTTATACCTAATTTAGTAAGATTGTCTACAAGGCACAAGTGGGGTATTATTTAATGTTGAATGCTTTGGCTAGGTTAAGAAATGCAGTATGGAACATTTTGCTCTTGCGCATTGCTTTGTTGACCTTTTTGAAGAAGTCCACCAGGCTGACTAGGCATGACGTGCCTTTGACGAAACCAGACTGATTTTGTTTCAGTGCCTGAGGGCTATGTCATCATTTATCAAATCCATGATTATTCTTTTCATGGCTTTACATATAAGACAAGTCAGGCACAGGGGTCAAACATTTTCTGTGTCCATGGATAACCTGCCTTGTGCAGAGAGATAATAAATTCAGTCCTCGATTCATTCAGCATGAAGCCTGTTTAGTAGCTAATACATAAATAGTGAATGCTAGTGGGACAAATAGGTCATGCTTCATGTTATTAATGAGATGTCCTGAGACATTAATGGAGATTAATGGGTCCCATTGATACAGTGTTTTTGGCCATGGGGAGTACTTTGAGGACCTGATCCCTAATGATATTTGGGGGCTTAATGGTTGTGGATATTTCTTGAGTGATACTGGGGTTTAGAGTAGGGTGAAATTGAAGTTGAATTTATCAGCCAGTAGATTTTGTATATCCTCCATCTTAGTATAGGTGTATCCATTTACGATTACTTTACACATTATTGCACATTGCCTTTAAGTTTGTGGACATAGCTGAAGAATGCCATACGATTGTCATTAGCATAGGAGGCTACATTTATTTCAAACATATCTTTGGAAGATTTTATTATTTAGTTTAATGGGAAGGTTCTTATCTTGCCAGTTATTGTACTTTTTTTTGGACATGATTTCTCCTGCTGTTCTACAACTTATTAATGTTGGGATTGCAACAGGGTGACTTTTTTGAGTTTGTCCTGTGCTTATTTTGGGTAGATACCAATGCCTCTGTGTAGCTGTGTCCATGATTGTAAAATGATTTTGTGAATGACTACACATAGACAGTGGTGGGTTTTTGAGGGGGGGGCGGGGGTCAGCTTTAAATTTCACTAGTGTGTCACTTAAAAGTAGGAAGTTCACCATTAAATAATTGTTAAAAAATCCAGGATTAGCTGGTGTCCAGAGCTTTATTTTTATTTCGAAGGAGACAAGTGACTACTTCACTAGAAATCGCATTTAACCAAATCATCTATGGTTTGCAATATGCCTCTATCACCCTAGTGTTTTACTGCACTTTTATATGGAACCAGTCTTTCTAAAACTGTAATACCCGAAGGCCACACTACCCTGAGAGTGAACTGATGCAGCAGAGTGATATGTTGTAATCAAGAAGTTCCAGGGATAAAAATTTTGGAGAGGCCACCCTTTTGCAATTTCTAGTGATACATTTTTGCAATCATCTTGCAAAAATGAAACAGCTTGAGAGTAAGGAATATTATCAGGGAATGGCACCCTAAATTGCTTAAAAAAGTACAAAGAAATAAACCCTGTCATCATAACATCTAGCAAGTACCACCTACATCCTTCCAGAAGGTGGAAAGGACTGTGTGCATTGGAAAATGGGATCCACCTACCCATTAAACTAGATGGATGTGATTGTCAAACTGGTACCCACTCTCATGTAGGCTTTCAAACTCTTGTCATTGATTGGATTACCTGTGGAGTATTGTCTATACTGTGTATAGATTACCATAAGCTTTGTTTGTGTTCCAGTGAATGGAATTCTGGAAGACATAATTTGATTTCTATGAATTTAAATATAATTACAAAAAAGAAAAATGCGAAAAAAAAAAATATTCCAGAAACTGAATGTGGCACACAGATCACCTAATCTTGCCAGAATCATCTGAGTAGTTAATGGTAATGGAAATAGCAGTGTACTCTCTTAGACTGAAATGCAGTCTATCAGCTATATCTGTTTGATATCTGATTACTGCTTTTCAGCCGCTGACCAGTATCAGATGGCCACATAAAAGGATTTTGCACTTAGGGCACCATTTTCCATCACCTTGCTCAGGGCCCAGCTTAACCATGATCTGTCTCTGCTACAGGTGTTTATATGATTTGAATAAATTTACAAAATACAAATGCTTGTTTTTCTAATTTTTTTGCTGCTACTTGGTAATGCAAATGTATGGGGTACATCGATGTTTGATATCTGTCCTGGCTTTGGCATTATGTTGCTATCGCAGAACTCTTAAAGTGGTAGCTACAGAGCCTGTCTGACCTTTGCCTTTTTTTTTCTTTTAAGTGAGTGACTGAATATGACTGCTGAACTGCACTTAGTTATGTAAGTTATGTATGGTAATTTTCATTAACTGTTCACTTTACAGTGCTTCCTGTTTCAGTTTCAGCTCACAGCTGCATTGGATAATGAGGATAAAAGAGGTTAAAATGGATTTCATTTTTCCTACTCATGTTTGAATATTTATAAAATAGTATATATACCAACCTGGAAGTATATACCAACCTGGATGTCTGAGCTTATTCACAGGTCACTAAGAAGAAGTGAGGTTTATTTCACACTGTAAATATTAAAATTTTGCTTGGTTGTGTGACCCATGGATCATTTGGACCAATTTTTTCTAAGCTGCGCTATTACCAAGATATCAACAGTTATGGAACACGTGTTTGTTGATTGTGTTAATGTCTGGGCTGAGAGTTTAAAGAATAACTAATTCTACAAGATGCTTAGCAGTTTTAGTGACTGACTAGTTATATCTATATTATCTCAAGGCATACCAAAATGAAATAATAGTTTACCTGTTTTTCTTTAGTAATTGTCGATAATCCTGTCAGTACCATATTTATAGCAAGGGATATTACCAAAAAATAGATATTTACATTCACTTCACCACTATTCATAGCATGGGATTTAGGTAGTTAGAGATCTTGATACAACTGATAGCTAACTTTCAGTGGTGGACTTGCCACTATCAGATTGCTGCAGCATATTTCAAGGATGATTATCAGTTCCTTTATAGTATCATTCGCTATTGTTCAAAATATAACCTTAAGGAATATCAATTCTTTTCATGCTATCACACAAGAATTAGTGATAATGTACAAAACAATTTGAGCACATAATAGCTGGTAAAATGAATAACACCACTAACATAGATGTGTTATGTCTCTCATGAAATATGAATGGGATGCCCTCAGCATTTAAAACAAGTACTAGTTTGGATCAGATTAACAGGACTGAAGTATTGGTAGAGTTACAAAAAAAGATCATAATATGAAGAGGATCGCTGCGTTGCTAAACTAAATATAAGGTCACTGATGTGATGTAGCCTGGAAGTAGATAATGGATAATAAGATGGCAAGAAGGAAATGGATACTGTGAGTGTCATGAAGCCAATGTAGCAGAGCTGC
Source organism: Protopterus annectens (assembly GCF_019279795.1). NCBI lineage: Eukaryota > Metazoa > Chordata > Ceratodontiformes > Protopteridae > Protopterus > Protopterus annectens. Next base: position 227,212,549 of record NC_056739.1, read on the forward strand.
ACAGTAAAGCCTCTAGACCTGGTATCCAGAGTTTACTACTCAGGAGAAGAACAAATGTGAAATGGTGTGGGAATTATGGTGCGAGGGAGCGAGAGAGTCATCTGAAGACAGCGAGGGATGTAATCAGAATCAAGAACTCACTGGCATCATTCAGAATGTACTGTAAAAACACAGCAGTCTTCATAATCTTAGTTATTGCTTTCAAGGAGGGCTATATTAGTGAGGAAAATATGGCATTCAGGCAGCAGTTACAAGACCTCTTCCATAAAGTAGGGCAAAATTAGTTGGTCTTGATAATAGAGGACCTTAGTACCCATATCAGAACAGACATAACAATTTATGAAGATTTCCTGGGTCCACATGGTTGAGGTATGAGCAATAATGTAGAAACTATTCAACATGTTTGTTTGACAAATGAATTAATGGTGGCTAACACATGGTTCACTTAGAGCAACAGGTGTAAGATCACCTGTAAAAGTGGCCAACTTGCAACTCTGGTAGAGATCCACCTTATGAAGCAAGGGCATTTGAAGTAACCAGAGATTGCAAAGTCATCCTTATTGAAAATGTTGGCCATCAGCACAAACCACTGATGGTCACAGTCCACTACAAGCAGTGGTCAGAGAAGGCTAAAAAGTAAACCAGACTATACAGAAGAACTGAAAGTTGACTGAAGGGAAAGTACTGGAGTTCATTTAAATATTAATGCCGCTCTAGCACATGAGGAAGAAGAGGAAAGTGGGAGTGTGGGAACATAGGAATGACAGCATGTGTTAAGATGGTAGAAAACATGTGCTTGAGACAAGTGTGGAAATAAAGTACATAGGGAAAGGTTGTGATGGGCTACAGAAGTTGAGAGAGTTACTAAAAGAGTGCAGGAAAAGGCAAGGTAGAACAGATGTAGCTTGCTTAGAAGAATACTAGCTGGATAACAAAGCAGCTATTACAACAGTCACAATGGCAAAGAGCAAGGCACCAGAGAAACTCTTGTCAGTTTCAGGAAAGTGACTCAGCTGCTGCTGCAAAGAAACTATCAAGTAGCAAGCCAATAACAGAAATATAAAGAAGAATGCCAGAAGATTACATTCATAATGGATAAGGTAACATTCTGCACAACAGTCCAGAGATCATTAAAGTCCCAGGGAAGAAATGCATCAGGAAACATCTGGATGATGAAAACTAAACATAAGCAGTACTGTTGTGTATAGAGCGTACAATGAAAGAAGAAAGAGAGTACGCACTAGTAAAAGCACTAGGTGCACTAAGGAAAATAAAGCTAGGAAAACTATCATGCACAGATGATCACATCAGATGTCCTTCCATATCACTGTTACAGTATTTATTAGAATAGGGATTCCTTACCTATGGCCAGTCAGTATACCACAGCCTTTAGGTTGTAATGAGTATGCTGTATGTCACACATATGCTCCCCACACAAACATCTCACATGCATGCTCCCCTTAACACATCTGGATAATTCTATAGAGTTATATCATTATAGACACTTTTAGTCATTTTAATATCATATACATAGCCTATGAGTAGATAAAGTATACAAAAGTAGAATGTAAGTAGTACAATGTATGGCATCAGTTGTTATAGTACATGAAAAACAAAATGTTGGTTTCAGTTAGGAAATGAATAGCCAAAGAGTTAGTGATGGAGAAAGATAGTGAGAGAGTTAAGAATAGAGGCATTACAGATTGAGCAGTAGTTTAAGCATATGGTATAGAAACAGAGAAGGAGTTAGGAGATATTTAGGATCTTGTAGACTTTGAAGGAGTGAGATGCAACAGAAGAAGAAGAAGAAAATAAAGCTAACATGGAAAAAGAAGAGCTGAGCATTAGGCTGAATGTATACAGGTGCAGAGCCATGTTTATTTTGAGATAATTTTTTAAAGAGGCTTTAAAACAGGTTAGATCAGGCATAGACCTGGTAGCTAGAGGTAGTGAATTCCATAGTTTAGAGACAGAATATGGGTTTTGAAATAGCTAAGAGATTTTTGTCTTCTGATTGTAGGGATCTATTTGGTGTATAATGTGTGACTACATTGGCTAGTGCAGAGCAGGCAGTAGACTTGAAAATAACATTGTGCAAAGTGGATAGCTGAATAAAAGCAAGATGGTTGGGATGTTCAAACCATTTTAGTTCTAGTAGCACTTCACAGTGATGTCTGCAATACTTAGAGTTTATGGTAAACTTAGCCACTTTGTTGTAGCACTGTTCCATGTTGCTTAGGGTAGAAGTTTGTAAATCAGTTAGGATAAGGGCACCGTAAAGAGGGGGGGAGTAAAAGGTTTTTGCTAGGGAAACTTTGGTTGCTGCAGTTAAGACATGTTTGTTTCTATATAAGAGTCCAGTTTTTGATGAGATTTCTTAATATTTTGCTGTATATGGTGGTCAAATGAAAGTTTATTGTCAATTATTACCCCTAGAAGTTTGGTTTCCTGCACTATTTGTATGACAGTGCTGTCAGATGCAAAGATGTTGAAATAATTGCTGACATGGTAGGTGTTTTTGGAGTTGAAGAGTACTAATTTAGTTTTATTTGGATTAAAAAAGAGTTGGGAATTTTTTAGCCAGGATTCAACTGCAGTAAAGGACTGCTGAGTTTTCGAAAGCAGTTCTTATAGTGATTAAGTTATACAGATTTAGGTGGGATCATCAGCGTATTGAATGAGTATTCCAGAGTGGGAGGAAGTATGAAGGTTGTTAGTGAAAATGTTGAAGAGTAGGGGTCTGAGAGGATGAAGCCTTGAGGAACTCCAGTAGGGTTGTGGAGAAAGTGTGAGCGTTTGTTGGACAATCTCACTGCTTGTTTATGATCCTCAAGTTAGCTCTGAAACCATTTTACTCTGTTATGCGAGAAGTCTAAGTTAGACAATCTGTTAAGTAGTAAGTGGTGAAACACTGTGTCAAAGACTTTGGAGAGATCAAAGAATACTGAGGCTGTATAATATCCTGCATCTCTGGCCTTGTTCACGGTGTCTGTAAAGGGTAATAGAGATGTAGATGTGCTGTGTGGGGAAACCATTTTGGGTTTGGTTAAAAGATTGTTTTGCAATAGGGATTGCATTGCCTGCTGATGGATACCTATCTCGAGAATTTTGGATATGGGTGACAAGATGGATATAGGAGAGAAATTGGTTAGTTCAATAGAGTTGTCTCCTTTGTGGATGGTGGTGATGTGAGATTGTTTCTATGCGGTTGGTACTTCTGATTTCAATAACTATATATTCATAAGGATACTGATTGGGTAGGCAACTGAGTTACCAGCCAGTTTGAGGTAGTGTGGTAGAAGATTACCAGCTGAGGTGGAGCAGGGATTTAATTTTTGTAGCCGTTTCTTTATGGTATTTGTGGGTATGTGCTAAAATGATAATAGGGTTCGTATGACATTTTGTTGAGTGGGATGGTTATTAGTGATAGGGTTGGAGGCAGTAGATGGTGTAGAATTGGTGCCTAAAAGGTTGAAGGATGGAGGGGTCTATTGTTGGGGGTGTTAGTTAGTAGGCTGTCTATTGATTTTATGATGTGCTTTTTACGTTTTTTTTCCATTTGTCTATAACTTACTGAAGACTACAGTACTGATGGAAATTAAAATTCAAGAATTAAGGGTTCATCCTAAGCCATTGCTCATCAACCCATGGAAGAAAGTCTTATCATTAATTGACACTATGCAATAACTGAACAGACATTCTCTGATAACCGGTTGGTCATATCTACAAATAATGATATAGATGGATTTGGCTAATGTAAATAATGTACATAGTTATGTTATATACAAATATTATGGATGTCATTCAATTATATTTTGAAAATAAAAACCTTTTGAGCAAAAAAAAAAAGTTTTTATCTATTTGTGATTGAGGGGTATCAGGTGATGGGGTGCAATCTTTATTTATCCCCGGATTAAGTAGAGTAAATGTGGAGCCCCTAAATTTTTGCGAGTTGGTTTTATGCTGGAGTTGAAGCTGAGAATAGTATGATTTCTTATATTTGTTGATTAATTTTGTCACTTTGTTACATATTGTTTTAAAGTTGACATTATTTTGTTCATTTTTGTTTAGTTTCCAGGTTTTCCAGGCTAGGTCCATTTGCTTCATCAGGTGTTTACAATCCTTAGAGTACAATGGGGCTGAGTTCTTTTCGAGGCTAGAGTATTAAGTATGTGAAGGAAGGTGTTACTAAAGTATAGTACAGCATCATTAAGGGTAGTCCAGTCTATTTCATCTAGTAGTTTGTTGAATTTATGCTAACAAAAATTAGTTGAATTTCTAACTGATTTTACAGTGTGTACTCTAAGTTGTTGGTAGTTTGTTCTAATGGCATAAGCTAGCAGATGATTGCTCAGGGAAATAGACAGTGTAGCGGAAGAGGGATAATTGGGGGGGTGGGCTACTATGATGCAGTCTAGGATGGATTGGCAGGTAAGATCTTTGCTGTACCTTGTTGGATGATTGTTAAGCTGTGAAAAAAAACATACAGTTTGATGATATTTATGGGGAGGTGGAAGCAATAGTCTGCCAGTCTATATCTATGTCTCCCAAAATTATTGTTTCATGATTTATTATTTCATATGTCCAGGATAATATATCTTCTAACACTGGTATATTGTGACATGACAGGATATATATTGCTATAATGCAAATTCTTTGCTGTGTTTTCATTCAAAAAAGAGATTAGTACCTCAGCTTTAGAAAAGGTGAGTATATTTCTGGTGTAGGGTGTGAAATTCAGTGCAGAGGGATATAGAAAGACTATCTCTCCCCCATTTCTTTTTATGTCAATCTTGTCTGGTTATTGCAAAGTTCGGAGGTATTATTTCTGAGTTTTTTACATTGGGGTATAGCTATAGTTCACTAAGGGCTAGTATGTCAGCTTTATTTTGATCCATCCAGGCATGCAGTGGGGCTATTTTATTACATATACTTCTAAGGTTCAGTGTTAGTCTTATCAGCTAATTTTGGGGTTAGAATTAAAAGATGGGCCTGGGTTAGGATGTCTTTCTTCACTTTTGACTAGATAGGTGATGAGGAATGAATACCATGGGATGTGTTTTTTATGGTTTACCTTCAAAATGTTGATGGTCACAATGTCAAAACTGCCTCTCAAACTCCAAATTGCACCTTCTCAAAACCTTGAATGCCGATATTCCGAACCACAAAATCTCACTACATTTTTGACCCATGTTAGCACTTGTTTGTAGGTGTGGCGCAGTTGGAAATGTCGATATTCGATGTTTTGTCACCTTTCTAAAGTTTTGGTGGTACGGGTTTCATGGAAACGTTTTGGCGGTGTGCACATTCAACTATGTGCAATTGACATTTTAAAGGTAAAGCATTTTTTATACATAGGTGATGGCACTAGTGTCAAGTGTGGCTTCATAGGAGGTGAGGAGGCCAATTTGTTGACTGAATAATATGGAGGGTATAGGAGAAAAGCTGGGAGGAGATATGTGAGAAGCTGTGTTGTTTACTGGGAAGATGGGTAGTGGAGGTTATTGAGGAGTATTGGTGAATAGCTCCCCTGGATATTCATCACAGTATGGAGCAGGAGGCAGATCTTAATTAATGGGAGAAAAAAAGTGTTCTTTTGCCATTGTATACAAACAAAGTGGATACTTACAGCTGTGAGGTATCCAACTCCTGCCACACTGCATGAAAATGCTTAAGAAGGTGACTGACTAATTAATATACATAGAAAAAAAGTAAGATGACCGATGATGAATTTGGATTCATATCAGGATACAGTACAACTGACCCTATGTTTTGATTGGCACTGGTAATGAGAAAGAAGCAGGAGATAAGGAACAATTCCTAGACTTGGAGAAAACATATGCTTAATCTTAAAGGAAGCTGTTGTGGACAGGCTTTTATAATGGTTTGAAGTCCAAGCAGCATTGGTAGAAACAGAATAAGTTGTGTGTAAGAACCTAATGACACAAGGCATTCAATATTGAATAATGCCCCATATGGGCATTATATAAGCTTACTAAATTAGTAAACATTTGATGACCTGTCTTCTTCATCAGTCACAGTTGGGATAATTCTGCTGTTACCAGCGTATACCAGTGAGGGTTCCTAAATTTTCATACTGACCTTCCTGCTTGAAGGTTAGGATCATCATAGTCTTTTCCTTCTCAGTTCTTGCTGAGTTGCTCTTTCTTGTTGGACCCACCTTTCACGACTTAAGACCACCTTGTTACTCAATCCTAACAGTCAAAGAAAAAACCAGAGGGTAATCTACAGGAAGAGTCTCTGTGACATTTGAGTATATTTTTTAATTGTTTTTTTTTCTCATTGAGTGCTGACAAAATTTGTTATTTAACTATTCTTTAAAAAATGAACAGATTAGACCTGGAATAAACAGTGTTGCGCAGAGGATTTTAGATATCCCACATAGCAAATTATTGTTTAATTTAAAGTTAGCTCTTACACAGTTATCATTAAATATGTAATTACATAATTTCAAAAAAAATGTACAGATGATAGATAATTAAACCATTAATGGTGACTCATTTTTTTTTTTTTTTACAAAGGAGTAGGGTAGACTGACCCATTTCCATCCCTACGTCAGAACAATCTGCTACTGTGCAACCACTCAAGCTATACAGAAGACTTGCATATCACAGGAAAATTTAGTAATGAAATTTATAGAAATACTTCCTGTGTAACCAGTGGTACTGCATCTCAGTGAACAATATTTTAAGCCTTAGTAGCTTCCTATGCAAACATATTTACTGCATTTTCCATCCTACCGATTCTTTTACCTTCTGATCTGGTCTCAATAAGATGATATAACACTTTGGAAAGAAAATACAGCTCAATAATCCAAATCCTGAGGACAATATTGCAAATATTTCCACAGTAACAACATACTTTCCTTTGGTGCTCAGGTATGCTGGTATGAATGACAGCCAAACTCTGACAAATGTCAACATGTTAAATGTGATGAACTTAGCCTCATTATATCTGTCTGGTAATTTTCGGACTAAAAAAGCAACTACAAAACATACACTTGCCAAATGTCCAAGGTATCCAACATGAAATAAAACATAGCTATGGAGTCTTCATTACATTCAATAATTATTTTACTTTTGTAGGACTGCATGCATTTTTATGGGAATGGTGATGCATGGACAAACCAAACAATGCATAAAATGACCTGTAGAATAGTACAGCAACAACCAATAAAACTTGGTGTCCTAGATCCAAGCCACATCTTCTGGAAACCACCTGGCCTTGCTGAACCAAATACACTGACTACGATCATTGTTTTTGCAAGGATAGTGGAGACACACACAGCAAATGTAACACCAAATGCAGATTGTCTTAGCTGGCACATTGTCATATGTGGTTTCCTGATAAATATTAAAGAGCAAAGGAAACAAAATACAAGGCAGACAAGTAGTAAGTAGCTAAGGCTGCTGTTGTTTGCCTTTACTATTGGTGTGGCTCTGTATTTAATAAAAGTCCAAAGTATAAACGCAGGGATGATGGCGAGAAATATGGCAAGACTACTCAATGCGGTTCCCAGTGGTTCATCGAAGGACAGATATGCTACAATCTTCAGAATGCAAATCATCTTCTTTTTGTCTGGCCAGGAATCCTCTGGGCACTTGATAAAGGCAGCAGAATCTGTTTGACTAAAAACAAATTATAACAGTGAAGCCTTAGTAAATCAACTTGCTTACCCACTGTTTCATTTTTTTGGATAATAAGCAATTCGAGAAAATAAAAACTAAAGGAAAAAAATGTAATAGTAGTCCTTTACTATCAGCTGTACAATTTATATTTTGCATCTTATCACTTTACCAAAATGAGTACTGCATCACTAGATCCCGAGTACTGGATATTATTCTAACTAAAATGCTTTACGCTCTGTATGTATCTCTGTGAACTTTAGGCAAAAAAAATGCTACTAACGTATAACCTAATTAACTGAACCATGGTATTTTTTTCAGTACATTCTTGTGCACGTTGCTAAGCTATCTTCTGATTAACATTCTTTTTTATTTACATGTTTACAAAACATTCACCCGGACAGGCATGGCTGCATAGTCTTCATAAAATGGGGTCTATATAACCACAGACAAGTATAGTAAAAGACAATGCTTTTTCATTGCTCTAGTAAAAACAGTACTGCCTATTTTAATGCTAAAGTATGGTGTAGACACTTGTATTGATGAAGTGGTTCCAAGATATATAATGTACTGAGGTATCAACTCAACAAATGCTAAATGTATGACAACATCATGGCCACTAACTCAGGAAAGAGCCTAATAGAAGGTACCATATTCCAGGCATGTGTAAAAGCAGTTGAACCCTGGTTGTCTGCAGACCATTGACTTTACTTGCAGTGTACTGTCCCTTCAATGTCACACCACTATCTTACCACAGATGATTCTATCAGCCCAAAGCCCGCAAGGCAAATGAGACCACTATCAGCCTTTCCCTCAAGCCCTAAAGGCAGTCAAAAAGCATAACTAGGGTGGGGTCAAGGGTGGAGCCACCCTGGCCTTAAATTGTTAGGGGTAGTGATTGGTAAATAACTTTTAAGTTGGTACTGCAGTACTAGCATTCATTTCTTTACTGGCATTTCTGAATGTCGATATAGAAATGAATTCAGACACTGCTTTTGTGATGAGATAGAAGTGTTTGCTTCAGTGCTTAGTGTATGGTATAAGTTGTAGCAGCAGGTACTACCTATGAATCTGAGCCAGCATACTTCATGGATTACAACTCCTCTACTGTCCATCCAATCAGCACAAGTATCAGTAAGGGAGCTGCCATTAATGTAGACAACCTGCTAAGTGCTACCCCAGCCTCAGGTGGCTGATGTCAGAATCGATGTCACTGCATGGAAGTGCACTACTTCTCCATGTGTGTGGAAGTATGTACTATCCCACTTTTGCTAAAGAAGGTTATTATCATTGGCTTGGCAATGCTAAGTCTTTGAACTTTTGGTGCAGGTTCTGTCTTCCATGGTGGGGATCAGTTGCTTGATTGGAACCATGTATCCCTCTCTGTGGATGAGTGAAAAAAATATTAGCTGCTCACTGCATCTGCTCCTGTCAAGCTTTTCTGTCATAGTCTCTTCAGGATGTTGGGTCACTATGGTTGTAGTCAAGGTTTTATCCCTAATTTCCACAGAGCTAGTAACTATTTAACAATATATTGGATTAACTGTGTTTCATAGACTTGGCCTTTCTTTCATAGTCAGCAATGATTATACCCAAGCAAAAACTGATATTGGCTGTAACAATGAATACAGCATATTTGGTTCTCTTATCCATGCTGGAATAAATATTTTGGGTCATCATATATTTGGCATGATATCCTACATGAGAAAAAGTGAATAGGGTTAAGGTTAGGACCAATTACTAAAGAGGGCAGGTGGGCTCTTCACCCCTGTACCACCTTAGTAATTGGTAATAGTGTATGCAGATGTGTAATAATATTGACACAGACAATCATATTTATTGAAATTAATTTAACGCTTTCCTTAATTCCTAATTATGATGCCGGTCATCTTCTTAGTTCAAAAGTTGAAACAAAGAAATATCACATCAACAAAATTTTCATCCCGTTGCCATCCTCAAACTGCAAAATGAAAGCAACCCTTGCAAGTATAACTTAAAAGTTATTAGAAGGATAGTTATAAATGTGTTTTTTTTTCCTACGAATAGGATAAGATTCTCTGCTACTGATTGTCCCCTTAAGTATAAAGTAAATGAGTCAGAATACCAATTCTAGTCTAACCAAAATCTCAGTAGAGAAAATTATCATTCACCTGATCATTAACGAGATTCATTCTTGAAGAAAATAAGCTCTTTTTCAACCATATTTTACTACTGGTGCAGTTTATTTAGTTAGTCATTCAAAAAAATTGAGCATGATGGGATCATACACTGTTGATTTGATATATGAATGATCAACATTTGAGAATGAGTGTGTTGGACTATCTAGGGCCAGTTGCACTTTTCTGGAAGCTATGCTTTTATGGAGTTAATATATTTAAATGAAAACATTTTTGATGGTACTAGTAGTAGTATTACAAGTGTAAGCAACATATTTCTGGCTCTCTACTGCATATTTTGTGATTGTTAAGGAGATGTTTTACATCTGAAGATCTGAGGACTAACAATAATCCTCATAATTATCATTCATTGAAAACTTTCAGTCATTAAATGGTGAAAGTTTTTTGCTTGACTATTTTGTAATCAAAGATTATAATGTTTGATCATTACAAATAGAATTGTTTTCTGCACATTTATTCTCTGACATATACAGTACAGCTCTTGGTAAACTTTAGCCTTCATACTTTGAACAGTTTTTAACTGACACCTTAATGAAGCTCATCACTCTTTCCTGAGGTGATTTTATCATTGCAAAATTGAAAATTCTTAAAGCTACTATTTGTGAAGATGTTGTTCAGAAATGTGTAGGTCCCACCCTCAAACAATCATCTATAATTACTTGAATCCTGTCAGCTGCATACTGCTATCATCATCAGTCTTAAAACATTAAAAGTAAGGAAAACTCTACTATATAAAAAAAGAAAGACAAACGTTCAAAACAAAAAAAATAACAAAAAGAAGCTATTTAATGTCTGCAAGGCAAATAGAATACATTCAACAAAAGACACTTATGTAGCTCATAAATTACAGGCAGTGATAACAGTTTTTCTACCAGAAAACCTTCAGTCTACAGAAAAAGGCACACTTTTTTTCTGAAAACGAATGGAGAAAAAAGAGGCAAAGGGCAGGTGAAAAGGAAGAAAACCAACTGAACATGGAGGGATTGAAGAGCATTACTGTAAGAAAAAAAGAGGAGAAAGACAGAAGCTGACAATATGGCCTAGCTGTGGATGTACAAAGCCAGCCGGTTGAGAACGGTATGCTTGCAAATGTAATAGGCAATGAAAACAGAAATGAAGATCATTTGTAATAATTGGCAGAGCAGACACTACTCAGTTAGAAGTTGAAGATTCTTCAGATCTGGTCAGAAAAGATATTTCTGCAGTTGGAGATTCAGTGTTTAGAGGAACTGATAGTGCATTTGCAGAGAAGATACTGAAAATCAAATACTGTTATGCCTGCCAGGAGCAAAACAGAGGATGTGAGGAAGACCTTAGAAAGCTTAATGGTAGGAAGCATGGATCGTTGTTTATTTATGTTGGCACAAATGATCCCATCCACAAGGAATCATTGACTGTTAATAAAAAACTTATAGGCCCTCTTAGATAACATAGCTGTACATGTGTTAAGATGTGTTTTTCACAAATCACATATATAAAAGATAGTCAGGTCACAGTGAATGAAAATTTTTTTTTTGTAAATACCTACATGAAATAATGCCTCATTAAAAAAAATGAAAATGTTATTAGACCATCTGAGCCTAATTTTGTCACACATGTTTAGACAGCACTTCCGTTTGAAATGTAAATTCTTCATTTTTCTTTTAAATGCTTCACCAAACTTTTCTCAGTCTAGAGCTAAGAATATGCAATATAGTTCTTCTTTCCAACAGGACTACACCTGTATGCCAATCACCTCATCTTATTGACATTGTATCAGTGCTTTGATTACTGACTACATAGTCATGAATTTCAGACACCCTTTTCTAAGTTTTGTTTGTAGCGTATGCATTACTGTCTGAGAGATAGGCTGGAATATCACTAATTTGAACATTTTCCTCTTCATTTATAAAGCATTTAATATTCTGTGTATTTGTACCATGTTTTTTGGGACTCAAATTCTACCTGTAGCTGCAAAATGTCCATGCTGATGCAAAATTCTCTTTGGAAATTGCCCACTTACCTTAAATACAAAGATCTTTAAATAATATTGTCCTGCATATGCCTTCTTAGTTATAACATATACTTTCATATGGTGCATATTTTGATGTTCTACTTATATGGGCATTATCAAAAATGTTATAGCAATGTAGGTTTGTGCTTTATGTGTGGATGTTTTTCTAAGTTACTTAAAGCAAATGTATATAATAGAAAAGATAAATGTGTCTGTTAACTTAAACAAAAACATTTTCTATGAAAATGGCAACAAAAAAGAAAGAAATGGGAAAAAAAAGTGTAATGGTAACTAAACTTCCATTGGTAATAAGTCTCAGGTTTCTGCAAAAAGGTAATATCCTATCAGCATTGAAACAATATATATATATATATATATATACACATATATATATATACACACACACATATATATATATATATATATATATATATATATATATATATATAAGTATACTACCATAAGTATATAACTATTATTGAAGTGGAAAACAAGATAGTAATTGAAATTTCCATTTTTGTAAGATCATACTTTTAGGAACCATTGTAGATGATTTAATTTCCTCTTCTTGAGCTATACTGTATTTATTTATTTATGTAAAATTGTTAACCAGGGTTAAGCACTGATAAAACAATGAACAATTATAGGCTCAGGCTGGGTTACAGCATAACATAATAAAGTAATGTACAGTATACAAAATAATTTATATTTTCAGTAATCATAGAAAATCTGGCAAACAATATATACAAACTAAATATATTTACAGTTGTACAAGTAGAAGAGAAAAATGAGAATAAAGTTGAAGTAGGAGAAGTAGAACTGGTACAGATATGGGTAGGAGGAGCTAGATTAGGAAAGCTGACAGAGACCAATAAAGACAAAGGCACGGACTAGATCAAGCATAGTGAGTGTGGGGCAGTATTTTTGTGGTAAGATGAATCACAGTATGGGATGAGTGAATTGATCAGGTCAATAATGTACGGGGAAGGTAAAGGTACTATGCTGGTAGAGATATCAGTTTAGATGACATATCCTTTAGATGGGCAGTTACACTCAAATTGTATTATTTGAACTATGACCTGATAAGGAAGTAGTTTGTGTATTCAGATAAATCAGAAGAAAGTGACTGCCAAAGGTTTGGGACCTGTACAGAGAAGCAGTGGCTATGCAATCTGAGAGAAATTATTTGTAGGGAAAGACGGTCTCTGGCTTGGTTTCTTGGGCTATAGGTTTGAGTAGCAGTAACATTTTGGGAAGAGAGAGGGAACGAATATCTTATCTGTGTATCTTGAAAAGTAAAGAACTGAGAAGAAGATTTGGCCAGCAACTAAAACTCTGAAAGAGTAAGACATTGGTGTGTTTAACTGATATGAATCTATATATTTTATTGGAGAGGGTCAGAAGGGTGGCAATGTTTTTGACAGACACAGATGCAAACAAGGGAAGACTTTATTTATGCTGAGCAAAGAGTATGCCTTTTCAAGTAGCAGGTGTTGCTAAATATGAGATGAATCAAGAAATATTATTGTCCCAGAAGAGTAGACTGTTAATCTTAGTTCTCAACTTTTATATGTATTAATGGAAATATATTTATTAGCCAGATCTCCAAATATTTAGAGGAGATGCTGTTTTCACTGAGATTTTCATCACAGTGAAATATTTATTTATTTATTTATACATACTTGTTTACAGAGGTGGTGTACTGATCAATATTGACCAATGGGTAAAATACAAAACATTTCACAAATAAAAATATAAATCTAGGCAATAACAGAGTAGTTCAGACTAATTACATAGAACAAAATGTGTATATACATTCTTATGAACAAGCACAGTACAATGCACAATCATGCAGAGTGTGATGTACAATATATACATTAGCTTCTAAAGTGGGTCAGTTTTCAGAGAATGTTGGCAGAGGAGAAGAGACTCAGAAAGGAGAGGCTAGGTGATATATCCTATGAAGAAGCAGAAGCATTTGGCTTGGATGAAGAAGTGCTTTTTGAGTGGCATTCTGAAGGTTCAATAAGTGTTAATTTCCTTGATGTCAATGAGGAGAGCTTGCCAAAGAGTAGGTGTGTGAGATTTGAACACATGTGCAGTACTGTGGAGATTTGGTTCTAGGGGTGATGAGAATCAGTGTGGCTTGTGAGTATTTGTGAGTAGTGCATCAGGTAAGGAGTTTTTTTTCTGCAGTCTAGCTGTAAAGGGAGCACATGTGTGGAGTTGGACTAGTTTGTAGAGTTAGGATCATAAAAGTATGTTAGATATATTTATTTTATGGATAACAAAATGGCTTTTTTAGGGTGACACAGTGATGCTCCCAGAGAAGAGAGATTGTAATGAATCAGCAGATCCTGTTAAAGAGAGCCTGGAGTGTGACAATGTTTATCTTGGAGGCAGAAGCAAATCTTATGCATCCATATTCAAGTTGAAATAAGAAAACCCCATTGCCAATGGCTGCTGTAGCTGGTGAGGATAGAAAATGGGAGATCTTTTTGGAAGACGAAAGATTTTATTGTGGCTCTCATTTTTTTTCTATGTGGAAATGGATTATTAGTGACTGATCAAGCCATACTCTTAGGTATTTGAAGATGGAAGTTGTCTCTATAGAATGGTTGTGTAGGTCAAAGATGGTTAAAGAATCAGGTGCTTGTTGCATTTTGTTTGGAATTCCAAAAAGCATATATTTGTTCTTGTGTGGTTGAGATGTAGTTATATGTTTATGAACATTTGATGGAGCTTGTCTAAGTCTGACTGGAGTTGGCATTGAATGCTGGTGTGAGAGTGACCTGAACAGTAAATGACAATGGTATCATCATAGAAGTGGGAGATGGGTAGGTCTCAAGGAAGTTTCTTAATTAATATGGGGGGGGTGGCAATAATGCATCCTTTGTTCTACACCTTCGGAAATAGGTGCAAATTCTGGGGATCCTATTTTAACTATGATGTGTCTGACAGCGAGGATGTTTTAAATGAGAGAGCAGCATCTAGACTGATATCAGTTTGAATTAGTTTGTTTTTGGAAAGATAGTGGTCAATGAGTTCAAACACCTTTGTCAGGTATGTAAGTAGGACACCTTTAAGAAGGCCATTATCAGAGTTTAGCAGGATGTCATCAGTTAGTGACCAAAGTGCTGTCATACTACTTAGTCTATGCCAGAATCCATGTTATTTGGAGTGGAAAGTTGGTGCTGCTGAATATAGAGGGAGAGTTGGGTGTAGACTATCTTTTCAAGCAGATTTATCTGGAATTGGGAGGGTGGATATTGGATGAATGTTAGGTGTATCTTCTGGATTGTTTTGCTTTGGCAGGGGTTTAATTAGACTAGTTTTACAAAACTTGGCATGATGGTTTGTGCGAGAAATAGACTACAGATTGCAGTGTAGTGGTGCAACAGGAAGCACATTTGGCTGTGGACTCTACTTCCGCACCAGGTAGATCAATTACTGATACAACAGTATATTGAGGGGTGATGATGCCCTCCTGAGTATGTCAGATGCCACAGTTAACAGAGGCCCCCCATCTGTTTCAGTTGGTGGTAGCTCAGATAGATGTAAAAAAATCCCAGGGCACATATTGAAAAGAGTAGTGGTTTGTCTTTAGCAAACAAACAAAAAACTTTATATTTAATACAATTTAAAAACCTACATATTTACTAATTTATACAGTACAAAAATTTCCATTCCTTTCTGTTATTGTCATACAGTCTTAGACATCGTACTATTCATTACCATGTTAAACCTTCATTATCTTGTTTTTCTACAACCACCACCTATTTTTTCTAAAACTTACTGTTAGTCTACATTTACTATTAAACATGATTTCCTATAGCCTTCATTCCAAGTAGTTCATACAACATAAAATAATATTTTATCTATTTTACTAACATATTCATTATTTTTATGTCTATAATATCCATACATAATCATATCCATATTATTGAATTTGCTTCCTTTATATTATCAAAGACATCTCTTTACGCATTTTTGCCACAATTTTGTAACTGTTATACATTGTAAGAAAACATGGTCAGTAGTTTCTTCCTTAGCACAATATATACAAACTCACTATGTTTATATGGCATATTTATATTTACCGGTAATTCATTAATCACTAATCTCCATAAATAATCTTGATATTCTACTTGTTTATTATACTATGCTTTCATTCTCTTATAGATTTAACTTTTTCCTTCATTAGCTCAGCACAAGGATTAACATACTAATATTGTACCATGATATTTTTATACTACACTTTCCTCTCATTTTCTATTGTGTCAATTGTTGCTTTCCATAAAAGAGTTGTTCCTTGATCACATCTCATTATTTTATTTAAACAAGCTTTTCCAGTCTTGAATTGTTTAACATACCCTAGTGCTGCTTATATTTGGACTTCAATAAATTTACTACCAACTTTTCATTTGTATCATTCATCCAAAACAAAACTTTAAACAAATTTAAAGAAGCAGCACAAACAATTGAGTTTATTAATCCTAAACTTCCATCTTCCTTGCACATGTATAAGACTCTTCTCTTCACCGGATTCAATCATGAACCATATAGAAAAGAAAAAAAAATACTTGTAGTATTTCTTTTTCATAGGTTATTGGCAGCATATAGACACTAACCAAATATGCACTTTCCCAGAATAACTGAATTAGGCAAACAAACATTTTATATTAATCAATAGCTTGTGTATTTTCCAAAAACAACACAACTTATTTTTCTTTCATCTAGTATAGCATTCTATTGTTCCCCACTTACATTTTAAACCTTGAATCTTAGTCTTAACATGGGAATTTCTTTCACCAAAAACATACTCTTCCTATTTTTTACTATATCATCCAGTCCTTTACTTTTTTCTTTATTTAAAGTCATGTCTATTAGGTTTAAACATTGCAACATATAACTTCTTTCATGCAGTCTTTGTTTTTTGTAATCAGAATAGTATCATCTTCATAAGTAAATGACTGATGTTTTGTACATTCAGTTGTATTGCAAGTAGCAACTCTCACGCAAATATACATCTGGGAGTAACACAGTCATAACTAATACAAATAATACACTATTCGTAAGAGACCCCTGATGTATGCCACTATTTCTATTTCTTTGTTTAACTATCCATTCACTAAAGTTCTTACTTTGTTTTTTATTATATGCAGATCAACATATTCTCTTAATTTTCTTTCACATGTTATACTCTTCCATAATTGTCCACAAAAGGTCATGTTATACTAACTAAAAAAAAAATTAATCTGCTATCATGATCTCGAGCTCATCAGTCCTACTTATATTGTCCACAGTTTCCCTTATTATGAATAATGATTCCTGAAATATTTACTCCTTTATATATGCTATCTTCCATAATACTTTTCATTTTATTTCCTATTCTTTTCTGAATTACTTTCATAAAAAATCTTATTTGTATTATTTAATAATATATGTCTTGAATTTATAGTTTTATTTTTATATTCTTTTTTCATACAATTTTAAGTACACCACTGCATAAATCTTTATACATAAAACCAAAACCATAATTTAGTCACTCATTCATAACTTTTAAGAAGTCCTTTTTTTCTGCTAATCCATGCCATTATAATAACATTGATATCCTATTCCATTTGATCCTAAAAGTGACTGTAAATCAACATGATTAACATATAAAGAAATCTGGTTTTCCATTTCCTTATTTTCTTTTGCCATTTTTAACATACCATTCTTTTTTCACACATTTTTTGAATCTTAAAACAGTTTCTTTACATAATTTATTAGAATATTCATTATTTGTTCTTGGGATCTTCTTGCTTCTCCTCTATCATCTTTCATTTCTCTCATTATACTAGTATTCTCTTTAATTATCCTACTAAAATAATCTGATGCCTCCTTTTTTTACCTTGTAAAAATATCTTTGCTTAACTAATAATTATTTGATTTTATCTTGATTTATTTTCATAAATTCTCTTTTCCGTCATATTCCCTTTTGTTCTTTTTCAAATTCTTTAAAGAATCTGTGCACATTATTTTATATTTTTTCTCCACTTTTCTTACATCTGTCTACCATTCCATAAACATTTCTTACATTTTTCTTACAACACTAACCACCACTGAAACAATTTTTTTACATGCTCTATTGGAAATATGCCCCCGGATTTAGTAATCTGCCATGCAGGACTAAACTAGTTCTGCATATAAGTGGCAGTTTAAGAGGAGGACAACAGCGAGCCATGCATATTAATGAAGGTGTGCTGCCTGAGCTCCAAATCCTACACTGAGCATGGACAAGTGCAGGGGGTGTGTCTGAGAGCAGACCTGTCAGAATAAACACTCCCCTGCAAAGTAGAACAGAAGAAAGTTAAATAAATGAATGAGACTGCTTATAGGTGTCCGCATATCCCCACCAACAGTCCCCATGTGTTCAACAGCAACAGTACATTGAAATAAAATGAAGAAACCCTTGTATTTATTTATTTTTTTAAATCCCATGTTCAGCTAACTGTAGGTGTGTGGGTTTGCCCATCGCATAGTTACAGTTAAAGCAGCTGAAAAGGCTGAAGAGGATAACAAGAAATATATGGACAAATGAAGCAACACAGCAATAGTGTAGTGGTTAGAGCATCCACCTAATGAACAGGCATTCCTGGTTCGAGTCCCACTGCAGCACCTATCCTTTTCCATGTGAAATCTGTATATGATTATATTTTTACATCTTTTTGCTGTATAACCTACATAATAACATTTAAATGTGAACTGAAGTACTGCATGAAATGCACATGTGAATTGTCAGTATCATAATGAATAAGGCACTAGTAAGCAGGTTTAAGCACAAATGAGCAGTAGTAAGTGTGTCTAAGTGCATTGGTGCAGGGGTAAGCATTGCCTACACAGATTAAGGAAAGTAGAAGCTAACTGCGTGTAAGAAACAGTAACTGGAGGTTAGCAGTGCTTACCATTGTGCAAACCCACTTACAACTGCTTTAAACTGCCTTAATCACTCTGGATCCAATGGCCCATGTTCTGCCCAGCAACAAAATAAACTGCCTCTGCAAGGCTCAAACTCAGGACCTATAGTCACAGTAGTTAACCACCAAGCCATCACAGCAATAGATATGCATGAGGTATCAGCAAACTAATTCTCACCACAGGAAAATCAAACCAAACATGTGAACTGAATCTATGTACAGTGTGAAGTGGTATAACCGGCTACATAACATAAATATGTGGACTGGAGTACTGCAGTAAGGCCAGATGTGAGGTGTTATTGCAATAAAATGTTGAAGTTCCCAGGACCTCATACAGCGTTCATACACATGAATCAAGGATACAAGACACATATATAACATGTAATGAAGAAGACATCAATGCCAAAGGCAAATATCATGCAAATCGAATATTAAGCACCGCTAAGCATTGCACAGTACTGCTACCTATATTACTGGCAGGATACTACCAGTGTGAGAATGAGTGTCAACCTGCAAAGTCTAACCTTAAACAAATGCATGTTCGTCCCTAGCGGGACAACCCCAACAATTCTGCTAAAAGTGTCTTCTGGGTAATATACCATGCCTTACAGGTAAGCAAAGAAGGATATGTATGTTATATGTTAGTGGACTGAATGTGTGGGAACCCTGGAGATCCATGGGGTGAGTCAACTTACATGATGGGTCCTGAGAAGTGGAGAGTGGGCAACGTGTGGTGGTGTGGTGAGATTCAGATGGAACCTGTAGGAAGGATGATTGATGTAGAGGAGGGAGGGGTTGAAGGGAATGATGGGTAAGACATTATGGGCTGAGATGTGCTGGGGTTGGACAGACCCATTCTAATAGGACTGCCCCATGGATGTAAGCGAGAAAGGAGGTTGGGAAACAGGAAGGTAACTGAGACATACCATTTCCCATGGCAAAGCACGTTATGAGTAATATGTATGTATATTGCATAACCCATGGAATTATATATATATATATATATATATATATATATATATATATATATATATATATATATATATATATATATATATATATATATATATATATATATATATATATATAAACTGGAGTACTGCTGCCATGAAAGAACACACACACACACACACACACACACACACACACACACACACACACATATATATATATATATATATATATATATGTATATACACATATATGACCTAGGTTACTGCAGGAAATGCACTTGTGAGGTGTCAGTATCATTTATGCATAAAACAGTAGTTAGGTTAAGCAACAAGAAGCAGTAGTAAGCATATGTCAGCACTAGTAAGTGAGTTTAAGGCTGTGTGTGCAGGTTTGTGGGAAGTGTAAGCACTGCTAATTTCCGGTTACAGTGTCCTACACCAAGTAAGCCTCTAAATTGCTTAACCTGTGTAGGCAGTGCTTACCCCCATGCAAACCCGCTTACAACTGCTCAAAAGTACCTTAATCACACTGTATCCTATGGCCCTTGTTCTGCCTAGCAAAAAAATAAACTGCCTCGTCAAGGTTTAAACTCAGGATGCTGCACACTATGGTCACAGTAGTTAACCACCAAGCCATCATAGCAATAGATATGAATGAGGTATAAAATCAAAACACAAAGCACCAATGTAGAGATCAACGCTCCTGTATCCAACGCAAGTACATAAAACAAAACGTCCAATACACAGGAGCGAAATGGCCTCAGATATTCAATGTTCCACAATTCGTAATGGTTCTTCAACCCAGTAAGAAAAAACGAGGCAGAGTATAATCCAAGAAATAAAATGATTTATTGATTATTTATAAGTATAAGTATTTGAAAGTCAATGGTATATATTGTATGTACATATATACCTTTTTTATGCATACATTTTTACCTATATATTTATTTATATGTAGATTTATTTTTTAGTGTTTTTTAATGAGAGATATACTTGGTCATTAATTAATCATTTTGGTTGAACCAATCAGCTTCTTCCTTTGTGTATTTAACCTACTTGATTTTAAAGCTGTTGTTGAAGTTTGAAAAAGCCCTTTGGTGAAAGCGCTCACTCGCTAGCTTAATAAATCATTTTATTTCTTGGATTATACGCTGCCTCGTTTTTTCTTACTGGGTTGAAGAACCATTACGAATTGTGGAACATTGAATATCTGAGGCCATTTCGCTCCTGTGTATTGGACGTTTTGTTTTATGAATGAGGTATCAGCAAACTTATCCTCACCACAGGAAAATCAAACCAAATATGTGAACTGAATCTATGTACAGTGTGAAGTTGGATAACCTGCCGTAGACAATAAATATGTGAACTGGAGTACTGCAGTAAGCATAAATTTGTAATGAAGTGTAGAAGTCCCCAGGTTCCCATACGGTGTATGTACACATGAATCACGGATACCAGACACCTATATAACCTGTAATGAAGAATAAATCATTGCCAAATGGCAAATATAGTGCTAATCAACTATTAAGCAATGCTAACCGCAGAACAGCTCAAGTTAGTAAGTGTAAGCAATGTGTAGGGGAGCCAATTCAATCTGCCTAGTGGTATACCTCTTTAAGCAGTGCCAACCTCATGTAAGCAGGTCTGCCCATAGCTTAGCCTTTTCAAAACTGGCCAATCACAGGGAAGTGTGGGAAAATGGCTGTATTTAAACCCCACAGGCAGGAATACTACCCATAACTGGTTGTAGCTTCCTACTGCAGGCAGAATGGCTGGTGTGGGTGAAGGCACTCAATTTAGAGCGCAGTGCTGTGGCATCCAAGAGTCAAAAATCATGGTATGGCTCCTGGTAAAACACCATGATCAGAGACTACAGCAGGACCAGTACCAGGGCCCGCAATATAAAACGGAGGCCTGGGACAGTCTCACCCGTGACCTCACCAGTGCCACAGGTATCCCCCAGACTGCTGAGCAGGTCAGGGACCACCATGCTAACCTGAAGTGGTGGAGGGGGGATATACTGGAACAGTCGATCCAGGAGTCTTTGTAGATGCCCAATGTCCCCGTACTGAGTAAGTACTCATTCTACTAAGTAGTTAAACAATTGCCTAACTTGTGTTTACTATGGATAGGTATGGTTAAATATCACTGCATTTCTCTGACAGCTGCAGATGAGCGGGCTGCGAACCAGCAAACTCATGATGTTAGGCTGCAAAGGCTGCATCGTGAGGCAGGTTAGTAACCAGTCTGCATGTGCTGTCATAACAAATAAATATAAGAGCCTTAGAAAGTGTTGTACCAGTAGAAATAAACATGTAATAGTCTGTGAATAAAGGTATAACTCCTGGAGTGCTTCTGTTTAGTCTTCTCTCATATGTTGGTGATCTGTTCTGTACTATAAATATTACTGTTGTATTTTAAGCAGTGTCACTCATACCATGGTATGCAAATAAAATGGGCATGAAGTCCTGCATAACAATGTTGGAAGTGCCAAGAGGTCAGTTATATTGTACAAGTTAGGGAGACTTAGAAAACAGTTGAAAACTTTACATCAATTCCCTGACAGCACAGTGTACTGTGATGTTAGCTACAATATTTTGTCACACACAGTAGGGGTTTGAATCCTGGGAGTGCTACTAAGTTGTATGCATAATCATACCCCACAACTGTACAGATTTTGATACAATGTTCAGATAGAAAGCTGTATGCATACTTACACCCAACAACAGTACAGAATTTGCTAGAATGTTCAAATTTAAATTGCATGCATATTCATACCCTACGACTGTTCTAATCTGTCCAGCATGTCCAGATAAATGGCCCATATCCCCATCTTGGTACCCTGTTCCCCTGAAAATCCAGTGTGAAGATCCAAGAATTGTAGGCAGCTGTCAATGACATATAACTGATAGTCAAATGTGTACATAGTCAGAGAATGTATATGGAAACAAACCTGTCATTCTAGCACCTCATCCAAAGTGTATGACAGCAATTCTCAACATATGTTGCATTAACACCTGCAGCCTGTCACGCCTGTATGTAAGACACAGGTCACATATATAATAATTTATAAATATACCAGTGTACAAATATAAGGCCATTGTGTAGTCTAATAATACATGTAAGGGAAAGACCACTGCAGTGACTAAGAATGTTGTGAAAACTACAAAGATATATTAGTTGTTAATTAAACTCTCTCTTTCACCAGTACCATATGTGCATAATAACCCAATGACACTCCTCATCTGGTATGTGTAAACTCCAAACTTTTGTTATGACATATGTCCTAATGGTTTATAAATATTCACATTTGTTTCTATGCATGTGCCATGTGAAAATACACCCATATTGGTGGCCTGTTGCCATCAATGAAACCTGCATGCTCCTGTAATAGTCACTGTTGTTCCATATATGCATGTGTTCTGCTTGCCCTGCAACTGTGTTAAATCTGGTGTGTTGGGTTAATGGGAATACCTATGCATGCTGTTATAACTAATCCTGAATGCTGTTGACAGTTACTAACCCATATCTGTCATAAACCTGTGACAACACAGCTTGTATGGGAAGGCCGGTCCCAGCGGAACCATCTGTCCCACCTCAGCTGGCCACGGTACCAGGCACCAGCACATCTGGGACCCAGCCTGGGACCTCCTCCTCCATAGGCCCTGAGCCACCTTCAGGTGGAACCGCTGCAGGGGATGGGGCTTGCCCCCCTCTCGGAGCGGGCATGGAGGGGAACCTGTCACCTGTCAACAGGTCTAGGCCGTGGTGCGTAAGGAACTCAATCTGGAGTATCGAGAGTGGCTATGCCAGCTTGATGGATGAGTGGCATTATTAGAGGGTGAGCCTGCCCTTCCTACACAGCCCCCAGCACAACCACCTTTGGGGCCTTGAAGGTGCAGTGGTGACTGCCCAAGGGTGGGGACCTAAATCCCACTGTTTCCAGTTGAGGGCTCATGGGCTTGCGACTTCCAAACACCCCTCCCCGTCCAAGGTATTTACCTCCCACATGTGTCATATACCTGCCCTGTATGTGTCTTGTGTGTCTTGTCTGTTAACCTACCCAACCTATCTCCCCAAATATACCTACTACCCCCCAAAAGTCCCACTCTCACCTGGAAAAAAAAAAGGCAATCTGTTCCCACAAAAAAATCTCGCCTCATACATAGCTGTCCATTTTGCACACGTGTCCACTGGACACATATAATCTGGTCTAATTGGCATCACAATTAATATATGTTGTCCTCACCCCTCTCCCAGGGGTATGAGGGTCCAAATGTACCTGCAAATATAGTGTATATTCACAGCTGTTGCTGTAGAAGAAATGGGCAGATATGGACCTTTCCTATACCCTTCCTGCACATGCCTAACTATTTTCCCTACTGTCTTTCTCTCTTTATGCCCCATTTTTCACCACTGTCCTATCAACCCCTTTTTCTTTTCTTTTAATGGAATTAGCATGGAGGTAAGCGGCAGTAAGCATTGTTAAGCAGCGGTAAGTGGGTTTGCATGGGTTTGCATGGGGGTAAACTCTGCCTACACAGGTTGAGAGATTTGAAGCTAACTGACTGTAAGAAAACATAAGCAGAGGTTGGCAGTGCTTACCGTCATGCAAACCCACTTACAACTGCTTAAAAGTGCCTTAATCATTCTGTAGCCAATGTCCCTTGATTTGTCCAGCAACAAGATAAACTGCCTCTCAAAGGCTCGAACCCAGGACCCTGCACTCCATACACAAAGTGATTTGCCACTAAACCATGGCAGATATACATCATTTGATGTTTTCAAAAACATATCATGCAGCACAATCAGTCAACAGTACAGGAAATGTATTATTATCACATCATATAACCTGCCACACTGTGGATACAAATAGGGATTTATGTCAACTAATGCTCTGATACACTTAAAATGTTGCTAGTTACACAGTTATATGTATTAGAACACATATGTAGAAGGAGATGAAGTCTGAAACACAAAAGTGTTGCCACTAGTTACTGACTTCAGTGCTGCGATCATCCATGACAATTGCCAAGTGAATGAGGAACAGGCCAAAATATGAGCCGAACATGCATGGACATAAGGACAGATATATATCTGTAAATGTAGACAGATAGACAGCTATATGTAGATATATATTAATGTATGACTCACTAATAATCATATAATATTAATTGTTTATAGATACATGCATATGTTCATATGCATGTATGTGTATATAGATATATATATATATATATATATATATATATATATATATATATATATATATATATATATATATATATATATATACGGATGTATATATCTATAGATACATATATATAGATATAGCCATATGAGACATATATAGGTACATACACATATACACACACAAAAGGTATCAGTAGCCATACATATGTAGAAGTAGTGTGGAAGTACTGGGTGCAAAGTATATCCCTCAGCCACAAGCCCTTCAACTGGCACCTGTGAAATGTGTAGTGTGGCAACCATTCCCACAAATGAGAATATTGACATTAAACATATACCCACCCACAATGGAAAAGGACATGACACGACACACAAGTATGCATACACAGATAACCTTTATTCGTGTACAATGCAATAATGCATGCCGGTACTGACACCACATAAGGTTTAAAATATGTAATCAGTCATGAATGCAAGGCCCATACAAAACAGTAGATGCAAGCAATGTGTA